>NC_079204.1:16026916-16229306 GCF_026745355.1 Beta vulgaris subsp. vulgaris
TTCCATTTTAATTCATTTACATTATTCAAATTAATTCCTGTTGCTTTTAGTGTGATCTGACTAATTTCGACTTATATTGTTTGTCATATTTTGAAAACTTAAAGATTTTGGCAAATTTTGTGCATGTGTTTTTTTTTTTCCAGGCATTTAGAGAGGTTCTTATGGTGGAGAAAGAATTGTAGCCTCTCAATAACTTCTGACATAGGAAAACCTCTCGTTAGATAAGGAAAGTTTGGTCATGTCTACTTAGCAAGAAAGAAGATATAGTATGCTATTTTCAATTTTTTTTTATCTTCACTACTTCAAAAACTCTTTATTAAGTTTATTTTGAATTTTTTGATATTCAACATATATTGGTTTTTTTTTCACCTACCAAATTCAATATACTCTCCATTTAAATCACGATAGTAATTGATGTAAACAAAGAGGAATTTAAATAATGAAAGAGGGAAAATTTATGTTAATTCCGCCACCAAACTCCTCTACCCCAACAATAAATCTTATCATTATGCTGCTCAAGATTTCAAAGATCTTCCTAAAGACAATCGTTTCAAAAAATTACGTACTAGAGCAGATTATGAAGCTTCTTCAGAATATTTTTTTCGTCTCGTTGGTTTTTTTTGTCTCCTTGGTTTGTGAAAGATTGCGCTGTCGATGTATGTTCTTAACTAACTTTGATTTTTGTTTTTGGCTTTGTTTGATTTGTGATTACTATATATGATTTAGGAAGAAAAATAATGGGTTTTATGTAGGTTGTGATTTAAATCCAGTAGTGTACCACCCTACCACCGCCAGCTGCTCCCACCTCGCCAACACCACCATCACAATCACCCCGCCAACACCACTACCAACACTACCGCCAACACCACCACCACAACCACAACCACCCCGCCAACACCACTGCCAACACCACCACAACCATTCCGCCACCACCATCAGAACCACCACCACAACGACCCCGCCACCACCATCTTCCATTTCACGAAAATTCACCAAGATCTTCATCTTCTATGTGAGCAAATTATAAAAAAATATATCTAATCTAACCAAATTATAGAAAGATCTAACCAAATTACAGATCTAACCAAAAAATAGATCAAAGAAAAAAGAAGAAGGAGATCGAAGGAGAGAGAAAGAAGGAGAACAAAGGAGAGAGAAAGGAGGAGAAGGGTCACGTTCGTATTCGTTAGTCTTCTTCGTTAGTTCCTCGTTCGTTCGTTCGTTTTCTTCTTCTTTTTCAGTTCTTCGTTCGTTCGTCTTTGCTCGACTTCGAGAGATGGTCGATTTCGCAGCGTGGGGAAGGTAAGAGAGTGGCGTAAGGGAGGAGCTCGACTTCGCTCAAAATTCCAACAATGGTGGCTTTTGTGTTGTGTCGAGGGTATGAGGAAAGAGAGAGAGGGCGTGAGGGAGGAGAGAGAGTGGAGGTGGTGGGGAATGGGTTGGGTTTTTGTGGTGGGGTGAAGGAATGGTTGTGGGTGGAAGATCATGGAGTAGTTAGGGGAAAAGATTAGGTAGTTTAATTGTTTTTAGATTAGAGTATGTAATCGATACTTATTTTATAAAGTTAGGGTATTTAAGTAATTTCACCCTCCTAAACTTACTAAATAAGGAAAAAAAAGTGTTGCAAATATTTTAGAACATCTCGAAATGAAAGTGTTGCAAATATTGTGAAATATTAAAGGGGTGAATAACACCAAAAAAAATATTAAAGGAGTGATAACACCAAAACAAATGGCGAGCTTCCAATCGGAGGATTTGCATGGCATGAAATAAAAAGTATCCATATTCTTACCATTTCTTCAAAATGTAAACATGAAAAGATCATGATTTGTTGTACACTTCTACGTAACCGAGATTGTAAAATCAGCTCTCCTTTTTGTTCGGATGTGAAGATTGAGTATCTGACTACATGTAACCTAATGTATCCAAGACCACAATCATAACATGTACTATATTTATTTTTTGATAATTTCATAACATGTACTATTATAATTGCACAATCTATGAAATCATTGATATCATATAACAATTCTGGAATCTTTTAACTTGGTCATATACTTGTAAAGTTATAACTATTTATATAGAACTCATCAATGTGGATTTGGGTTACAAGCTTATGAATTATTCATCTACGTAATACAAGGTCTGTCCACTCCAAAGAATCCCACCATAATAGTTATACTTGCAAAGTTATAACTATTTATTTACAACTCATCAATGTGGATTTGGTTTACAAGCTTATGAAGTCTTCTATATAATACAAGGTCTGTCCACTCCAAAGAATCCCACCAAGCCTTATCTGCTGCTATTTCTTTGACGTGCACACCATCATTTCCTTCCATATAAAGATTTTTGAGCTTAGGACAATTGTAAAAGCTGATGTACTCCAATTGTGGCCACTGACCTCTCCAAATGCCACACATCTCTGGTAGATAATGTAGTTTCAATACTTTCAAATTACGCAGAGCGGAAACATCGCGAGCAATTGTTTGTTTTGGTTTCAGATTCTCTACCACAGAAACACTAGACATACAGGCTTCATCATCATGCATGATTTCCTCGACATCCTCGTTTTTGCTCACAACATATTTTAGGGATACACAATCTTCAATCACCAACTCTTCCAGGTTTGGTAGAATATCAAGCATGGAGCATGTTAGGACATAGCACAACTTTGGACATGCATGCAGTGTTAAGCATCGTAACATCGCAAGACTTCCCATTGCAGGATGACCAACCCAAATTCTTTCCAACTTCCACATATAGTTGATACTCAAATATTCTAGAACAGGTAAGAATTTACTACCATGCTCTAAACTATTTACAATTCCTACGAGCTCTGGACAATCCCTAAGTATGCAACAATTCAAGCTATCGAAGCATTCATTCCCAAATTGTGATAGAAAACAGATGTTAAGGTGATGGTCTAAGTAAAAAGAAGTAGCTCGTGTCAGTACCTGTGCCACAGCTTCAGGTATATTCTCACCATTCACAAATCTCAAACATCGTTGACCTTCGTTGTACAAGAGTTCTGTGTCAATGGAAACCAACGATACAATGCGTTTGAAATCATGCCCAACAACAAGATTGAATGTAGTCACATCTCTATCCTTCCAAGATTGGCTTCCATGCACAAAATACTCCAGATGTTCAACTTCAGGAAAGTGAAAATATAACACAGACAACTTCAGGATACTGATTTCTTTTGTTATATCGGATGCACTTAATGTCCAGCGTCGATCTCCAGGGTATACAAACATACCAAGTTCTCTAAGCCTAAGACTTGAAATGATTCCATCTGATACCAACTTCGCTGGAAGCTTATTGTATTCACGATGATCCATGGATCCATAAAATGAAACTCTCAACTGCTTCAAGCTTGTTAATACACCAACATTATCAGGCAAGTGGGTTACCTCAGTACCTTGAAGATCAAGCACCTCAAGAGATTTGAGATTTCCAATTGAAGGAGGTAGCACTAGCAAGCGCTCACAATCACGCAGAAGTAAGATCTGGAGGCTTCTGAGCCTAGAAAATGAATCAGGTAAAGATTTTATACGGGTTTTGGAGAGATTCAGAATTCTCAAAATAGACATGCTGTCGAAAAAGGATGCTGGTATCACTCTTAAGCAACTATTTCTTTGAAGGAGCAGTGCTACTAGAGTAGAGCAGTTTGGCTTGCGCGGAAGACTTGATATTTCATTATCCATCAAGAACATCATAGTTGCTTGCTCCCATTCTTCCATTGATGGGGGTTCCTTCAAATGAGCACCAGCTCTAGTCAAGTATTTGTGATTACCAGGCAACTGGATGTCGAATGTATTGGTCTTGTCAACCAGTTTGGTCTGAGAGGATTGACCATCATCCTTTTCTATTTCTGGCAATCTCGACAATACTCGAAAACCTTCTATATCCGACGAAAAAATTTCTAAAGCTGAATCCCTCACTATATTATGCATTTTTACCTTAAGACCGTTGTCATTAGCCTCTATCAAAGAAGCCCTTACAAGATGCCCAACGATATCATGTCCCTTTCTATAAGCAACTGGAGTCCTCCCACCAACTAAGCCTTCACTGATGAAGCACTCCACCAGTGTAGAATTATCAATTTCTTTTTCTTCTTGAAATAATGCAGTGTACAGAAAGCAAGTCTTGACATCACGAGCTCTCAATCTATCATAACAAAATTTTATGTGCCGGCTAAAAAATAGTTCAGCACTTGTGTTAGCTGTGTTACCAAACTGAAGTTTTTCCAGTGCAAGCTTCCACTCTGCAACATTGCTTTCTGCTCTTAAGGCACTTCCCATGGCCGAAAGTATCACTGGTGAACCATAGCATTCATTGGAAATAGCTTGAGCATAGGGCTTAATTTCCAGAGAATCAATTATATCTCCAACTTTAGAGAAAAATAATTGTGAAGCTTCCACATTAGAGAGAACCTCCATTTCTATCTCCATATCAGCTAAAATAGGGCAAGCATCAAGAGATCTAGTAGCCAATACGAACCAACAGCTGCTTTCTGGACCAGGACTTGGGAATCCGACTTCAGGCAAGTCAATTGATCCCCAATCATCATCCAAAAGCACCAAAAACTTTCTGTCCACGAGGGCCTGATGAATAAGAAAGATAATTTCCTTGTCTGTGCAAGAGTCTTGTACATTTAATGACAATTGCTGTATAATCTCATCACGCACATGTTTCTGATAACCAAACCTGGGGACAGTCACATAAAGGATCTGGTCAAACAACTCCTTTGCTGCTGGATGAAGGAATAAGTTTTTCAGCACAGTTGTCTTGCCACTACCCCCTCTTCCATAAAGACAAATACTTCTGCGATGAGAATCCTTTAAACCTTCGAGAATCTTCTCTACAGTACGTTGAATTGGTGTTTTCACATCAACTTCTGGAAGTGAAAGAATCTCATCTATTCCATTGTTTTGTATGTCAAATGAAATATTGCCAACTGCTTCATTCTGGACGGATATGTCAATTTCTGCAGATGAAGTAGTTTTCTTGTTATCAGATAGAGACGGTTTGCTCATTTGAGGTTCAGAGATTGCTTCTTCATGAACATCACTATCAGTATTCAGAGATGAAAGATATCCAGTTCTAGTACCTAGAGATGAACTAATAAGTTCAGGTTTCACTGCACTTTTACCACTTTGTTTAGATGCAGAAGCTGCCGCAGAGATGTTTGCCTCGATAGTTCTGGATAGTTCAGTTTCTAGATCATGTGAAATCTCCACTAGTTCTGATGCACTAGAATATGTGTCAAGGTCACTCTCTATTTCTGTTTCAAAACCATGTGCCGACTTGCTAATTGGTTCGATGGCTGGCTGACTTGGAGCTGTTCCGTACCTGTTTCTTGCGTCTGGAAAGTGTTTTGTTCCAGATGCATGAACCGAAGAAGGTGCATCACTGCTTGCCACGGTGATCTCAGCTTTTCCTGATTCTTCATCTGTGAGATAGCCATATACATAAACAGAGTAACGATGTCATTGATATGTCCTCATTTATTCACACATATAGAAATGTATAAGAGCCTCAATACCACATAATCAATAGCAAATGCCCACAAGCGCTTTCAGCATTACCATATGATCTGTGGTCTTCAAGCCGAAGTCACATTTAGTCTTTTGTCATAAGATGGTCTTTTACCACAGATTTTGTGGATATATCTATAAATGTATACTTAATTATAATGGATTTTTGGACTGTTAACTAACTTTCATTTGTAAAAAAAAGTACTAGTTCATTCTTTCTTGTGACTATTGACTTGTTAATCCATACTTTAATTTATAACTTATAGACATGAATAAAATCATCTTAAGGATTACCTTTCACAGATGGCATCTTTCTATAATTTAGAGAGAATTGCTAAAAAGAAAATCAATCTATTGTGAGTGTCCAATAACAGCAATTTTTTTTTCCAATTCCAGATAGATAACAGCACCCTCTTGAGAATGCTTTCAATATCGACTATAGTGTTAAGTAAACATAATTACATGATACTTCCGTTTTTTTTCTTGTTGCAATAATTTGACTTTTGCACTATTCACATACTCCACTTTGACCATCTTTGATAATTACACCCAAGAAAAACATAGCCATGTCGGGAAAACATAGCATGTAGTAAAAAAAAATATAAGGAAACACTTTTTATAATTTTTCGTTGAATATGATCAAAGATATTAATAGTCAAAGTGTTGCATTGGCAAGCGTGAAAGTCAAACTATTGCAATTAAGAAAACGGAGGAAGTATATGTTACTTCCCATAAGACACTCTCTCCATCCCAAATTTATAGCAATAAGCGTCCTTTTCTGATGCTTCAATGTAGTTGCAAAATCCTTGAGTAACCTTCTTCTCTCTGTTTTCACTTTCATTAAACTTGTGCTAAAATCATTTGTGACAACTAAATTGGAACTGAGGAATTATTTGTTAAGCATTTAAGGCCAAAAGCGACAAATGTACGAAAGAAGCTGCCATAATCGGAAAATTAGCTACTATGGACAAGTCGTGTGGCTTCTGGCAAACAATGAATCCCTTTGGGTGATATGGGTGCATCATAACAAAGGCTATCAATTTTTTTGATCTGAACTTATTTTTTCTGATCCGATCTGATCTGAACTGATGTGATTACAAGATCTTATCTTTTAGATTTTTCTCAATATATAAGAAAAAATATAGTCATGTGTGGTCTTGTTTGATTTGTCTCAATGAGTACTTTATTAATATTCAATTATTATAATTTTTACTAATATGAAATGAAAGATATTTAATAATAATAATAATGAGTTTTTAAATATAAGCATGATCTGATCTGAACTTATTTTTTCTGATGTGATCTGATCTGATTAGATCTGAAATAAGCAAAAATAAGGTGAATTGAACATAGCCTAACTTGAGGAATATTAGCTGGTGGATGATTCCCCTCCTCGCCAGGCAAGTTGACTTTGGAAAAGGATTTGCAATGTCAAAGCAATATTTTTTTTTTTTTAGGAAATGTCAAAGAAATCTTTGACACAGCATACTATGGTCTTGTGTGCTTTTTCTGAGATGTATCTGAGATGTATCTATAATGTATTGTGGGTCTGTGGCTCTGTAATGGGTTTTGTACAGGCTAGATGTGCCTAAATATCCAATGATCTGCTGCTTAGCCATGCATGGTAAGCTGAATAACAAAAAAAAAGGGCTGAAGCAAAATAGGTGTAATTTTGATGAGAATACTTGCCCTCTACGCAGTAATTTTGAGCTATGTTACTTGAACACTATATTTTGCTTTATCTACCGGGGTCTGACACTCGATATGGAATCCTTATCCGACAGTTCCATTATCTTCAAGATACCTCAATTATCTTGAATCCAATATTTGAAAAAATATTGAAAAAGAAAGAGAAAGAAAAGTGAACTACGTGATATATGCTCACAAATGGGCTAAGGATCATTATTTCAGCAAGAAACAGCAAGCAAGTCAATCTCAAATGTGTACATATATACTTCTGTCACATGCAAGTACTTATAATCAGTAAAACGTGTCATGCATGCTGTATCCTAACACCTATCTCCGAATTTAGGACAGTCTCCCCAGTCCAAACTTTAAGCCTTGACATGTCTAACACTTGGATATGTTCCCACACCCAACAGGCAGACACTTGCATCTGTATAAGTAGCATTGATTCAGAGGTGATCACAAGTCTCTTTTCAAATGCATTTTTTGCTTTTAAGATCTGACAGTTGGTTTCTAATTGGCGGAAGGTGAGGATTTGTTTCCTTAAGATTGTTGCAGATGATTAGGTAGCTGAAATGATAGCATAAGGATCTACTATTTAGAGTTCAAATATGTCACTGTAATTGCTGACCACATTTGCCAAATATGGTTCACTAGAAACAGGGCCATATGGAATTAATGTCTGTAAACCAGATAATATTGCAAATGGGAGCATCAGGAATTATAATTTTCCAATAGAGTTTTCGTTTCAAGTGTTCCAAGAAAAACTCTAGAAATGACAGAATATGGCTTGTGGCACAGCTAATGTCTTTGTTCATGATCAAATGGGCTTATTTGAGACTAAAGGAAGGAAACTCAACCTAGATGCTATGATTTCCGAGTTTTCCTAGGCGAGGCAACACCCTCTGTACCCTTACACTGATTATTTATCAATAAAAGCTTATCTTTTACCCAAACTAAAAGTTTTATTTTGATCTCTCTCCTCCACATTGCCTCGCTTTGTCTCTCTCTCCCTCCTCCCTCCAGCTCAACTACAAACTTTGACTCTAGAAATGCAAGTGTTTCATTCTTTACGGAGCAGAGAAAGTATGTAATTACACAAATTAATGGTCAAAGGTATGTCTTAAAGACCATAAAGGTGGCAGGTACCAACTTACTACATATAGATGGTTTTCTTGGATTTTGATTTTTCTGCATGAACACTAGTACACTATGCACAAAGAGAAAGAGTTTTTGCTGGTTATTTATGAGTATTACTCGAATTACTAGGCGAAAAAATCCCAAGAAACTAAAAAAGACAACCAAATGAACCACTCTCGACTAATTGAAATTTGTGAAAGAAATGGAGAGAAAAAAGTTCTCTTAGCCTCTAGTTTCCGTGAAGCATCCAAGTTTCAATCTATCGAAGATACGTATTGGAGACATATTTGAAAGACCGGCCATCATTAATCTTCCTTGTTTCTTCAATTAGAATTCCTTTCACTCCATCTAGTTTGAAGAAGCCTTACTTCCTACAGCCAACAACTATTTCACCAAAGAATTTAGAGGAGGAGAGAGATAGAAAGAGATAAAATAAAAAAATCCCTATGTGCTAGGAGAGAGAAAGAGAGAATATATTGCCAAAGTTGTCAATGTTGCAAGGAATATGCAACTTCATAAAAAAAGAAAACGTTGCAAGTTAAAAGAACAGAGAAAGTAATTAAAAAGCAAAAAAGCAATTGATGACATTGTTGGTGATCAAACAATGTTTTCTACACAAAAAAGAAACAAGATAGTAAATAAAGTTCAGTAACAACTCACCATGACTAGAAAAATGGACTTCATCATGATCACCGGACCAGATTGAGTGCTCTGGATTTTTTAGTACCTTCTTACTGAAGTCATAAGGTCCTAAGAGCATAAGCAAAGCCTCGGACATGCTTGGTCTGAGTTTTGAAGATGATTGGACACAAGAAAGAGCAACATCAATAAAGCGTTTCACGTCATCTTCTGGAAAGTCGTATAAAGTTGGATCAACAATCTCCAGAACCCTATCAGTTTCTCGTAGTTCCCAAACCCAACTCACCAGTGTAGCCTCACTGCCTTTGTTCTGAAACTCCCGAACTTTCCGGCCACTGATGACTTCAAGTAGAATAATCCCAAAGCTATAAACATCTGCTTTCTCAGTAAGTCTTGCTGTTAAAATATATTCAGGATCTAGATAGCCTAGTGTTCCAGCAATTGAGCAACTGTGATGTGATACATCATGATCAGACAACTGTGCTATCCCAAAATCTACAATTTTGGGATTGAAGTTACTGTCAAGAACAACATTGCTAGGCTTGATATCACGATGTACAACACGATGAGTAATGCCCTCATGAAGATATTCAAGACCACGAGCGATGCCAATGCATATAGAAGCTCTTCTACTCCAGTTTAATTCAGATCGTTTGGCCTCTGAATTCCCTAGAAATAACAACTGATCGAGGTTGTTATCCCCAGCAAACTCATACACCATAATCCTACGAGAACCGTCAAGACAACATCCAATAAATTCAACAACATTCCGGTGCCTAATTCTAGACAACATATCAACTAAATCTGGTGAATTCGATACGCATTTCTGATCTGCATTCCCCACAGTAGGCACCACAACTGCCACCACAGTCCCATTCTCTAAAGTTCCTTTATAATAGGATGAAAACCCACCCCTTCCTAAAACTGCGTTTGCGCCAAAATTGTTTGTTGCCTTTTTCAACTCTTTCAAAGAAAATAGTCTTACATTATTCAGATGGGTATCTTTAGTTTCCTGCTCACTACGCACCAACTTCAATTTGTAACCCCAACAGCTTCTCACATCACCCAAATCACCAAAACAAGTACGAGTCATGGCTGATTATCAGTTCAATTTCCCAAAACCCAAAACCCAAAACAAATTCAGGCAATTTGAGCAATTCAAAATAATGGGTTTGTCCCAAATTTACACACTATCAACAGAAAAACGCATCTGAAACAAGAAAAACAACAATAAATAATAAGTCATGATGATTAGGTTTATACTTTATATGAAGTGATGGTAACTAGAAAGAGATTGGTGACAAGATTGAAAAAGTAGAGCACAAGATAACGTAACCTGGATTTCAATTGAATGAACAAAAGAAAAGCAAAGGAGTTGCGCCTTGCGGACGGAGCATCAGCGACGCAGAGAATCAACGTTGATTGGTGGCTAAAATATGGGGGCCAGGTTTTCATTTTATGTACGCTGACAATAAAACGCAAATATACCAGGATATTAGGATACTAGGTTTTGGACCCGTGCATAATGCACGGGAACTTTAATACAATAAAAATGTTTATATATCCGCTACATTGAAAACATATAAACGATTATTTACGTCTACTTGATCAAAAACTTTGTGTTTAAGAGAAATACACATTTATATTAATTATAAAGTTGTTTAACAGATACATGATATTCATATGTTTTGGAAGACTTCTTTTTAGAGCAAAACAAAATGTTTTAAGAAGCTACTTCATCCGTTCGTAGTCTAATATAACAATGAGATTTTTACACTATTCATTCACTATCATACCCTTTCACTATATATTGTTATTTTTATGTAAAGACAAATATAGTCATGTGGGGTATTGTTAGATTCGTCTTGATATATACTTTCAAAATATCAAATGTGTATAATTTTACTAAATAGTAAATAAAGATATTAATAGTAAAAATTGAGCATTGGCAAGCGTGAAAACCCAATTGCTGCAGTAGAAAAAGAACGGAGAAGTATAATATAGTCAGAAGCAATTATATCATCATAAGTAAAGCCAACAACACCTTAGGAGGAAGATTGGAATTCCAGATTTTCTTCCACACTTCCATACAATAGAATCGCCAACAACTGTATGGGAATTCTTAAAAAAATTAATAAAGTGATGGTCTTATTTAGTAGAACATACCAATTTTGGTGTAGCCCCATAGAAAGCCATCATCTAAGGGTTGAGATGGTAAAGGTTAAGGATCTCAACCGCCTCAACAGGGAGAAAATTTGCACGAACTTGGTTTTCATCCCAGTAACCAGTGGGGGGGTCAATCGTCTCAGAAACTCTCTCTACATTACATCTTCATTTTTTCCTCGAAATGGCCTTAAAGTATTAGACTTCCCATTATCTTTCTGATATAGGAGTACTATTAGGCAATTTTTACCAATGACTGAGAAATGGCTACATAAAATTGGCCATGACTGAGAACTGGTCTCGGGAGATACAAACCCACCATGCGATAGGGATTGTCCTTGACTTTTGACCACGACCAACTAAAATTGCCTTTTTTGAAACCTCAGAGGAAATTTGTTCCATCTGACGGAATGAGTACCATACGGGTATAAATACCTTATTCCACGTTGCTACCTAAAATGACCACAATTTCGATGAATATGTGTATCATACTTTATTCCCCATTTCATCTGGTGGAATGAGTATCATACAGGGTTTCCCCACTCTACTTTTTTCCTAAATACCTTATTCCCCGTGCTACTTGAAATGATCACAATTTCGATGATATATTGTATCATACCTTATTTCCATTCCATCTGACGGAATGAGTATAATACAGGGTTTCTCAATTTACTTTTCACCTCCCAAAGACTACCTCAAGTGACTTCAATGGTCCACAATTAACCCTTATTCATTAATTTCTTCCTAAAACCAATTTTCGAATATATTAAGCGAACTAAAGTTTTAATATTCATTAAGACTAATTTAGAAAATGTAAACAAATATAAATACGCACTACTTAGCTTGTATAATATATGTGTGTTTTATAGGTTCTTTATGAGATGTACATTTCAATATTATCTTCTACATCAAAGAAAAAAAAAAACCAAAACAAAGTTAAATAAATTAACAACTTTTCCAATTCAATAACTTTATTTGATCTTTTCAAAACAGTTTCACTCTATTATAAACCAATTAAACTTGAATACTTATAAATCCCCCTTTTTTTTTACATATAAGCTTGACAATTAACTCATCTTGTTGATTCACCTTCTAAATTAGTGTCGCAATGCTCATTAGATATCTCTCTTTCCAGTCTAATATCGTCCACACGATTTATGGTTTAAAAATTGTAACATTACTTTTGTATAAAATTATAAGATAATTATTTTACTTGTAGTTCCCTAAAATGACCACAATTTTGATGATATATATTATCTTACATCATTCCCCATTTCATCTAACTGAATGAGTATTATACAATATTAATTATATAAGAAAATCATGACGTTGCTTAACTTTAATGATGAATAAGTGAGAAATATCTATTTTAGCAAGGAAACTATATTTAATCATGCATATAAGAAATAATTATTGATATCCTATAATGTCAACTACTTCATGATTCACTCATACTTTCATATATAATTTGAGTTTAGGATGTTAAATTTATGAACAGTTATATTAGTTTTTTTTTTGCAAGAATAATTAGTTAAAGAATATTGGATTATATTGAAGAAAAATAATTACTATTCTTAGTTTCTTAATACACGCAACATATTTCTTTTTGGGATATTTCATAAAACTTGCAAAATAATTCGCAAACTATTATAAAAATTAAAGAAAGCTTTATTTTATAATTTAAGCACATGTGTCATGTTTTCACTCTCTCTCTCCTACTCTTTTATTTTAAGATTTTTATAGAATGGGCCAAATTCAAAGTGTGTGAATTTTCTTTAAAAATGATATTAGTATCAAGCGTAAGTTCATAGTTGTATGTACTTATATCGTTTGTTTCATTTGAATGTAAGAATGTGGGAAAATATTTGAGTGACCCTAGTCCCTAAGCCTAAGGTTGTCAACCTTCTTAGTCGCAATAATAGAATAATATATTAATATATATCCAATAAATTGGAGAGAGAATTGCCATAGATTAATGTTTTAATGTACTCTTGACCTTAACTTTTTAGTAGTGAGAAGAATATCCATTTTTATCTTTAAACAACTTATCTTGTCTGACATTTTCTTAATTCTCCCTTAAGTTGTCTGAAAAACACTTAATTATTATATCTAAATTTGTTTAATCTTATCTAAATTTTCCAAACTTATATTATCATAGTTATGTCAAAATTAGTTAAAGTAGACAGATGCTTATATATTGGTTTTCATTTTTTTTTACCTAATTCAATTTCTTGAACATATATATAGATGAACTCTTATTTTACCTCTCTCACTTTAACTTTGTTTTTTTTTAAAAAAATATTTTAGTATGTATTGGTCATGGATATGATTTTTTTATGATTATCATATTAGCTTACCTAAACCCTTTGGGACTAAAAATTGAATATTTGAGTTGTTATTGTTTTTTTATATGTAATCTCTAGTCATAATCATGGTGTGTTATATTTTTTTCAACAAAATCATCTTTTTATTTCTTGTTTGGTAATAAAATAAACTTGCATTACTATTATTATTACATTTGCATATTTTCTTGAAGGGGCTAGCATCTCATGATAATGGTGTGGTATTCATTACCAAAAGTGAATAATATTAAAAAAAAACTTATTAGACCAATGTACCCATTGGCTTGAAATTAGGTAATTTTTAAATTAATTATATTATATAAGTTTGATAGGTGTGATGAAAAACTTAAAGTTGTTATACCAACGCACCCATTGGCTTGTACTTAGCTAATATTTGTTTTATATTTGAAATTTCATATTTTGACTTTTTGAGTATCTTGTATTAGTGAAAAACTTAAAGTTGTTATATATCAATTCATCTTTTTCATTTATATTTTCTCTCTCCTCTAAATTGGTATTTAGCTTGAAAATAATTCCATAACTGGTTTTTGTGAAAATAATAAGAATGACCGCTAAGATAATATATGATTTTCGTTTAAAAAAAAAAGATAATATTTGATTTGTTTCCTTAATTGATAATTGGTTGATTGATTCCTTTAGTTATTGTAGTTGATATTATTTCCTTCATTGTTACACAATCGGAGGAATTAATTGATTATTGTTAAAATTATTTTTAGTAATGCCACGTGGCATAAACAAGCATTAGGTCGAAAAGTTGAGGGTGAAGGAGAACAGAGGAAGGTTGATATCTTGCCACGTAGGACAATTTTTTCTTGCTTTAATATTATATATGATTTTGTAGAAATATACATCACTAATTTTTTTTGTGGGATATACTAACCTAAATTTAATTTTTGTTAAAAGGTATCAAAATCACTCTTTTTCGCGAGAAAGTCAAATTTTCAGCCTTTGACTTGCTTGATTACTCTTTGTATGGTGCGTGATATTCAATTGCTTTTATTACATTCATTTTCCTCCAACTTTCCCACTGTCAATTTGTGGCTCACTCGCGAGTTCCTACCAAGTCAAAGGCTGAAAATTTAACTTTCTCGTCGAAAATAGTGTTCTTGATACCGTTTAACAAAACTTGAATTTAGGTTGATATATCCCCACAAAAAAATTTTGGTAAGGTATATATCCACAAAATGCTCTGTTATCGTGTATATCCGCACAAAAAACTCAAACGCAAAAGGAGGAATAGCCGAATAAGATTGAAATTTTCATTTGTGCGAAAAAACGAAAACAAAATTGATTTTATGTAATTTTTTTTATTAAGTTGGTAAGATGAAGGACCCGTACCTTGCACAGGTACAACAAGTTTGCAGGTCAAACTCCTTGGAGAGAGAGAGGGATGGTAATGGAAACCTCACCCCCAAAGAGCCCATAGTGGAGTTTGATCCCATAACCTTAAAGTCATAAAACCAAACCTTTACCACTAGGTCAAGCTTTGCTACCAATATTACATGATCCTTAAAACGTGAATTCCTATAAAATCAATTTTCTACCAATTGTGAAAGTGTTTACTTAGATAAAAGTGATCCAATTGAAAGATAATTGAAGGGACAGAGATGGTTGCTAATGCAGAAGTGATTAGGGTACAAGTGAAAGCGAGTGATCTTGCTGACAACGGTGTGTCATATGTTATTGGTCTACACACTCCATTTTATGAGTTATACATTTTGTACGGAAGACATGTTGGTGTGGACCCCGATGATTTATATCTCACTTGTCGATGTCAATTCTTAAGCCCCGATTCCACTTCATTTGTGCACGTGTTTAATGAAATTGAGCTTATACTTGCATATTCGAAGGTATTATTTCAACTACTATCTTTTAGTTATCTTTTATTTTGTGTTTACTCTTTCTAAATTGCACAACACAAGTACTTATAATATAAAAGTATCATGTTATTATTGCTATTTCTTTCTTTGACTACGTATATTACCAAGTGATTATCTTTTTTTTTTGTTTCTTTCTTTGTAATGATTATCTTTTTAAGTCTCTGTTCCTTTCTTTGTAAAATGCAAAACACAACTTATATTATCAAATAATTATCTTATAATTTGTGTTTCTTTCTTTAACAAGACAACTTATATATTCTTTTTATTATCTTTTATTTAAGTGTTTACTGAAATCCAAGATTATCATATATATTTTAAATGTGAAAGTATTGGGTCAGACCGTCTGACCAAATACTTACTGTCAGACGGGCTGACCCAAATGAAAAAAATAATAATACCAATCTCCTTCACGCATCATCATCATTTTCATGGCCGCTCCTCAAATATATTAGTAGTTCAACCTAAGGGCTCATCTTCTTCTGTCAACTCTTTCATAAACTCCCATTCTTATTGACGATATTCGATCAACTGACATCAATCCTTGTCTCCATTCTTACGAACAAAAAAAAAATTGATCCAAAAAATGAAGTTTTTTATCTCTACCATTTCCATTACTCTCATCATTCTCACATTTCTCTCTCTTCAAACAAAAAAAAAATATAAAATTTGTTACTACTCTTCCAAGCTCACTTTCATGGTGCGTGGTATTCTTTCAAGCTCAAATTAATGGAGGGAGTTTCTTTTCCTTTTGTTTTTGGTGGTTCATAGATGAAGTGGATTGTTAGGTGTGATCAATGAGAGAACCGCATAAGCACTCCAAGGCACGGAAACTACGCTTTCCTATTAGTTTAATTTCGCCCCTCTAGGATCACCGGGTTAACACGAAATAACTAATGAGATACAATGGAGAGAAACAATCCACTTAGATGATCTTCTAAGTGAATCAACAAGAACTTGTGTTTTGTGTATGTGAAGAACACTCAAGAGAAGATTGCAAGTTTTCTCTAAAGCTAAGCAAGAAGTTTTTGAGAGAGTATAGAATAGAAAATTCTGATTTTCTTCTAACCCCTCACTCATAGGAATCCCAAGGTTTATATAGGAATCATAAACCTTTCATTGACTAGAGTAGCTAAACCATAACCCCCATTTTAATCACCCATCAAAGGCCTTTAATCAGCTGATTTAAGGACCTTAAAGGTCATTAAAATGAGGCCATAACATCACAACGGACATAAAACCGTCAAGGCATCTTTTCGCATTCCAAGGCAGAAGACACGTCGCGACTCGCGAAAAAGCTCGCGAGTCGCGAGGCGCTGGTCGCGACCCGCGACGCCTGTCGCGACTCGCGACGGGCCACTGGTCGCGACTCGCGACGGTTGTCGCGACTCGCGGCCAGTCTTCTGTCTCCCTTGGTTTATCAATGCGTTTTGCCACTTGATGCACTCTAGCCTTTTGCATACTAGACCTCCTCCTCTTCTAGTACATATCCTTATGAGTTTCAAACCCATTACCCTATAAATGTTCCAACAATCCTCCTCCCATTTATAGGGTAATGTTGAAAAGTTTTCAACTTGCTATAAATCGCAAACACACATGTTCATGCATCATGGAAATATCTAACGATTGAATTTCCATTTAGTAAAAGTAATCTTTACAATAATTTAGATCATAATGATAGACAAAGCTTTGAATCATATAACCATTACAAATTATTGAAGTTACTAATACACACAAACATAAACTAGGTTCTTAAAACCTCCGACACCTATGAAGCCTTGGTGTCCATATCCATTCATAAGCATTCCAAGTCAAGCCTTAGACTTGATGAAGCGGCCAAACTTCTAGCTTACATAGGTAAATCTTTCCGGACATGCTCCTACAATTGAGCACCTTATCAAAGATTTATTAAGAATAAAATTCAACCTCTTTTCATTGTAGCAACAAGCACTAACCTCGGGATGTATTAAACAAGTGCTCCCAACCTCTTAGAGAAGTACTATCCTCCTTGAATTTGAGATCTAACGTTGTATTAGACATCAAATAGAGTTTTCCTTCACCATAGGTTGATCAATAGGCTTAAGACCCATCCCTTTGTTCATTTTGTTCACTAGTTCCCTTGACAACGGTTTTGTAAACGTATCCGCCAAGTTCAAACTAGACCGAACAAAATTAATAGTTATACAACTATTCCTTATCATTTCCCGCACATAGCTATGTCTAACTCCAATGTGCCTTGACTTGCCATTGTAGACTTCACTATATGCTTTAGCTATGGTTGATGCACTATCACAATGGATAGCAAGAGGTGACATTGGTTTCACCCATAAGTCCACCTCACTCAACACATTCCTTAGCCATTCCGCTTCTTGCAACAAGAAGCCAAAGCAATGAATTCCGATGCCATAGTGGAATCCGTTATACATGTTTGCTTCTTGGAAGCCCATGAAATGGCACCTCCTCCAAGAAGAAACACCCAACCACTAGTGGATGAATAATCTTCCTTATTCGAAATCCAACTAGCATCCGAGTAACCTTCTAAGATAGAAGGTTCTCTATTGTATGTTATGACATAATCCAAGGTCTTATTCAAGTACCTTAACACTCTTCTCAATGCTTGCCAATGCAACATACTAGGATTACTAGTATACCTACTGAGCTTGCCAATAGCAAAGGCTATATCCGGCCGAGTGCTAGTCATAGCATACATCAAGCTTCCAATTAAGCTTGCATACTCCAATTGTGAAATTGGAGTACCACTACTCGGAACCAAGTGAATACTAGGATCCATAGGAGTAGCAAAATGAGTCGAATTTGACTCATTATACCTCTTGACCACTTTCTCAATATAATGAGATTGTGATAAAGAAAACGACCCTTTCCCTCTTATTATTCTAATACCTAGAATAACATCCGCTTCACCCAAATCTTTCATGGAGAAGCTAGAGGAAAGGAAGACTTTGGTCTTTTCCACTTGTTCCAAATCAGTCCCAAAAATAAGCATATCATCAACATATAAGCAAATTATAACTCCTTTACCGTTATTATCAAATTTGCTATATACACACTTATCGGACTGATTTATTTTGAACCCACTAGACAACACAACTTCATCAAATTTTTGATGCCATTGCTTAGGTGCTTGTTTAAGACCATACAAAGATCTAACAATTTACAAACTTTAGTTTCTTGACCTTTAACCACAAACCCTTCAGGTTGATTCATGTACACTTCCTCCTCCAATTCACCATTAAGAAAAGCAGTTTTTACATCCATTTGGTGAATTACTAGACCATGAATCGCAGCTAATGCTATCAATAGTCTAATAGTAGCTATTCTAGCTACTGGAGCATAAGTATCAAAGTAATCGATACCATATCTTTGCCTAAAACCTTGGACCACTAACCGGGCCTTATGTTTTAGTATGGTTCCATCGATTTTCTTTTTCCTTACAAAAATCCATTTACAACCTAGGGGTTTGCAACCGGGAGGTAAATTAGCTAAAATCCAAGTGTGATTACCCATTATAGAATCCATTTCATCATTCACTGCCTCTTTCCAGAAAGCAGAATCATGAGACTTCATAGCCTCATCAAAGGACCTAGGATCCTCCTCCATATTGTAACAATATGAAATTTGAGTCGAAATTGACTCCCTTGACCCTTCAACTAAATATAGTTGAAAATCCGGTCCAAAAGATTTCTCTTTTCTAATTCGTTTACTTTTCCTAATTTCCGGTGTTGTAGTATCATGATCATTAGCAATGTCATCTACAACATTGGAACTAGTACTAGGTATCATGTCCTTTGGTCTAGGAATCGATGAGAATCTAGTCTCATCAAATATTGCATCCCTTGACTCTATTACGGAGTGAATAGAGACAAAGTCATTGGGCTCAATGACATAAAACCTATAGGCTTTGCTATGTACCGCATAGCCTATAAAAATGCAATCAATTCCTTTTTCACCTAAAGTTTTCCTTTTAGGTTCCGTCAATTTGACAATTGCCCTACAACCCCATACCTTAAGGTAATTGAGATTAGGCTTTTTATTACACCAAAGTTCATAAGGGGTAGTCTTATTCCTTTTATTAGGAACTCGATTTAAAATGTAACATGCAGTTAAAATTGCATCACCCCAAAAACCGTCATTAAGACCCGAATTAGAAAGCATAGTGTTAACCATTTCTTTTAGGACCCTATTTTTCCTTTCCGCTATACCATTACTTTGAGGTGAGTATGGGGCGGTTGTTTCATGAATTACACCAATGGAACTAAAATAACTTGGATTATAATATTCACCACCCCTATCCGTTCGAAGTCTTTTAATCTTTTGATTAAGTTGGAGTTCCACTTCGATTTTAAAGGTCTTAAACTTTTCTAGTGCTTCATCTTTAGTAAATAAAAATATATGTAACAAAACCTTGAAAAATCATCAATAAAAGTTACAATATATTTTTATTTCCTAAAGAAGGTGAACTATGAAAGTCACACAAGTCACTATGCACCAATTCAAGCAATACCGTTTGTCTAGTCACACTAGGATAAGGATTTTTTGTAATTTTATTTAGCACGCAAGTGTGACACTTCTCTAACTTTAAATCGAAAGGAGGTATCAACCCCATTTTAGACATGTCATATAATCTACGATAATTCACATGACATAAACGATTGTGCCATAGAGAAGAAACATCAAGCATGTAAATAGAACTAGTACCAATTTTATTATCAATACTAAATTTAAACATTCCATTACAAAAGAAACCTTGTCCAACAAAAATACCACCCTTGGAAAGTACAAATTTATCCGACTCAAAAACAACTTTAAAACCATACTTATTCAAGAGACCTCCTGACACAGATTCTTCCTAACTTCCGGTACATACACAACATCCCGGAGAGTTAAAGTCTTTCCCGAGGTTAACAAAATTCTACTTGGCCTATCCTCTAGCCTTTACCGTAGAATCATTCCCCATATACAAGATTGGACCATCATCCAAATCTTTCAAAGACTTGAAGAAATCCTTGTTATTGCACACATGTCTAGAGGCTCCCGAATCTATCCACCAAGAATCATCAACCTGCACACACATAATTTCAGAAATCATAGCAACAAAATGCATTTCTTCAATTACATTAACATGTGCATTGTTACCTTGGTTTTGAACAACACTAGGTTGTGTGTTCTTTGTCTTCTTCTTGTTGTTAGAAGGACAATCCCTCTTAAGATGAGGACCATTGCATATCCAACAAGAGAGGGTCTTCCTCTTCTTGTTTGCAACATTGTTTTGTTATGTTGTTGTTGTTGTTGTGTTGGATTTCTTGGTCTTACTAGACCCACCAACCTCTACCAAATTAACGGTAGATTTAGGAATACTAGGAGTAGTATCCTTAACCCCATCTTGAGCCCGGATCCCCTCTTCAATACGAAGATGAGTTCCTAATTGCTCCATGGACATGTCTTCCTTTTTATGTTTTAAAAGGTTTTGTATCTTTCCAAGAATTTGGTAATTTGTCAATGATTGAGGCAACCGCAATTGCCTCATCCATCACCATACCATGTGATCTTATTTGGTTCAAAATATGATGAACCTCATGGAATTGCTCCATAATAGGCCGATCATTAGTCATTTTAAAAGAATTAAAATTACTAACAAGGAATTTCTTACTTGAAGCATCTTCCGAAATGTACTTGGCCTCAAGAGCGTCCCAAAGTTCCTTTGCACTCTCCACATTTTGGTAGAGATCAAACAACGGGTCGGTGAGAGAGTTGAGAATATGACCACGACAAATGTAGTCATCATTCTCCCACTTGATCCTCTTCCTAGTAGTCTCAAGAGGCTCTTCCTCTCCATCTTCCGGGAGTGGTGGCATAGGAGTTGATAACACATACACCACATTCAAGGCGGTCAACAAAAATGCATCTTCTTTTGCCACCTCCGATAGCCCACCCCCTCAAACTTATCCAACTTTTGGAAGTTCATAGTCATGTCCTTGAGTGATTGAGCCATATCCGAAAAAAGAGGAAAATTAAACTAATAGATTGTTAGGTGTGATCAATGAGAGAACCGGATAAGCACTCCAAGGCACGGAAACTACGCTTTCCTATTAGTTTAATTTCGCCCCTCTAGGATCACCGGGTTAACACGAAATAACTAATGAGATACAATGGAGAGAAACAATCCACTTAGATGATCTTCTAAGTGAATCAACAAGAACTTGTGTTTTGTGTTTGTGAAGAACACTCAAGAGAAGATTGCAAGTTTTCTCTAAAGCTAAGCAAGAAGTTTTGAGAGAGTATAGAATAGAAAATTCTGATTTTCTTCTAACCCTCACTCATAGGAATCCCAAGGTTTATATAGGAATCATAAACCTTTCATTGACTAGAGTAACTACCATAACCCCCATTTTAATCACCCATCAAAGGCCTTTAATCAGCTGATTTAAGGACCTTAAAGGTCATTAAAATGAGGCCATAACATCACAACGGACATAAAACCGTCAAGGCATCTTTCGCATTCCAAGCAGAAGACACGTCGCGACTCGCGAAAAAGCTCCGGTCGCGAGGCGCTGTCGCGACCCGCGACGCCTGTCGCGACTCGCGACGGGCCACTGGTCGCGACTCGCGACGGTTGTCGCGACTCGCGGCCAGTCTTCTGTCTCCTTGGTTTATCAATGCGTTTTGCACTTGATGCACTCTAGCTTTTGCATACTAGACCTCCTCCTCTTCTAGTACATATCCTTATGAGTTTCAAACCCATTACCCTATAAATGTTCCAACATGGATTGAGGAGAGAAAGATTGAAGATTTTGTGGGAATGGTAATGGTTGGAGATGGAGAAATTCAAGGAGCAGTGAAAATATTGTGATTGGAATTTGAAATGCCATCTTTATAGCAGTGATTTGAAATCCCTCATTCTAGCTTGTTTTTAGCAAGTGTATGGAATTGGACCAAATCCAATTCCAAATGCTTTCTACTCCCAAACAACTGAAGTTATCCAAATTTTTCATTTGAAATGAAATGCTCTAATCCAAACAGAGCATTAAAGGTATTATTTTTCATTTTCAGTTGGTTATTTTTTTGTTTCAGTTACTTATTGTTTTGTTTCAGTTGGACTATTGTTTCGTAATATGTGTACCAACTGAAAGAAATAATAGACCAACTGAAAGAAATAACAGACCAACTGAAACAAGTAATGGACCAACTGAAAGAAATAATCAACCAACTGAAAGAAATAATCAACCAAGTGAAAGAAATAATCGACCAGCTGAAAGAAATAATCGACCAGCTGAAAGAAATAATCGACCAAATGAAACAAGTAATAGACTAACTGAAAAAAAATTAAGACTAAATGAAAGAATAATAAAACTAAGAATCCAAGTTACTTTCAGTTAGACCTAAGTTAGTTTCAGTTAGACCTAAGGTACTTTCATTTAGACCTAAGTTACTTTCATTTAGAGGTAACTTACTTTCATTTAGACCTAAGTTACTTTCAGTTAGACCTAAGTTACTTTCATTTAGACCTAAGTTACTTTCATTTAGAGTTATCTTACTTTCATTTAGAATAACCGAAAAAAATGAAGACTAACTGAAAACGAATTAAGACTAACTGAAAAAAAATGAAGATTAACTGAAAAAAAATGAAGACTACCTGAAAAAAGGAAGACTACCTGAAAAAAAATGAAAACTACCTGAAACTCGAGTGAAGTGGTCCGACGAGAATATTGTGTCGGACTCGTCCGACACAATACGAACTCATTTTAAATTTATATTTATATTTGTAAAGTACCTTTGACGTTTCAATTCTTTTTGTATCGTGTTCATTCAATCATATCATATTTATTCTAAATCGTATCATCTTAAGTGTAAATGTTATTAAAACGTCTTATAATCATTTCAGGTAAGGACTTATAATTAAACGTCCTATAATCATATCATGTAAATAAGACTTATATTATATTTTAATTAACGTTTAATTATAAGTCATTTTCTGTTTGTTTGTAAGTAAATTGCACAAGTTTACTTATATTATCTTGTAATTGTCTTGTAATATTGTAGTCAAGACAGTCAGTTGCTTCCGAATTACTACTTTGTGACAGTGTGTAACCTGCACACGAAGCCCGTGATGGAACTTTTTCAGATGAAATGCACAACAAAACTAAGAAGATTTCTCGAACAAAGTGATAGTCAACATCGATATTGTTTGCTACGATCATGATGAACTAGATTAGCAGTGAGATAAGTAGCAGAGACATTGTCGCAATAGACAATCACAGGACGACGGAGAAAATGGCCAATGTCAGCAAGAAGTTGCTTGAGCCAAATAGTTTCTGCAGTTGTATAGGCAACGACCCTGTATTCAGCTTCACTGGAGGATTTGGAGACAGTAGGTTGCTTTTTAGAACGCCAGGAAATTAAATTCTTCCCAAGAAAAACAGCATAGCCAGTAGTAGAACGCCTTGTGTCAGGCATCCTGCCCAATCTGCATCTGAATAGGCAACAACAATAGTAGGAGAACTGCTGCTATATAAATAAAGGTCATAATCCAGAGTGCCCTGCAAATATCTGAAAATTCTTTTCACAGCATGAAGGTGAGTAGTACGAGGAGCATGCATAAACTGAGACACCATATTAACAGCATAAGCAATATCAGGACGAGTCATAGTTAAGTACTGCAATGCACCAACCATACTACGATAATCTGTGGGATCAGCAAGAAGTTCTCCATCAAGTAGAGATAATGTTACTCTAGAGACAACAGGATTGGTAACAGGTTTAACAGTATGAAGATGGAATTTACGTAGTAAATCAGAGACATACTCATGTTGAGACAAAAATAAACCAGAGGAAGTACGCACAACCTGGACACCTAAGAAGTAATGAAGATCCCCTAAATTCTTCATAGCAAACTGAGAAGAAAGAACAGAAATGAATTTAGCAACAAGAGGAGGACTACTACCAGTAAGGACAATGTCATCAACATATAAGAGAAGAATAATGAGATGACCACGATATTTCAGAGTAAACATAGAAGTGTCACAACTGCTGCACTTGAAACCAATAGATAAGAGAAAATTGCTAAACCGCGAAAACCAAGCTCTAGGAGCTTGTTTCAAACCATAAATGGACTTCCGAAGACGACAAATATGAGTAGGTTTAGATGGATGAACAAAACCCGGAGGTTGACGCATATAAACTTCATCATTGAGAAAACCATGAAGAAACGCATTTTTGACATCTAACTGACGAATAGACCATTTGAGAGAAACAACAATAGTAAGAACCAAGCGAACAGTAGTAGGTTTAACAACAGGACTAAAGGTTTCAAAGTAATCAATACCTGCCTGCTGGTGATTGCTAAAAATAACAAGTCTGGCCTTGAACCGCTCCACAGAACCATCAGAATGATATTCAATCCTGTAAACCCACTTACAACCAAGCAAATTCTTATCATAGTTGCAAGGTACCAACTCCCATGTGTCATTTTTAATCAAAGCATAATATTCATCTAACATAGCTTGACGCCAACGTGAGTCTTTAGACGCTTGTTTAAAATTAGTAGGTTCAGACTCTACAATTTCAGTGTTTAAGTTCATTAAGACACGAGGCTTAACACACCATCCTTAAGACGAGTAACCATGGGGTGGTGGTTCACAACAGTGGGAGATGGACAAGGGGAGGGGTTGGGAGAGACCAGACTAGAGGGCGTGCGAGGCAAGGGTGGACTAAGAGGAGGCGGGGGAGACATGGACGAGGGAAAAGGGCCCTCGACACGGGCAGACTTAGGTGTGCATGGCGGGCTGCTCGTGGCAGCAGGCGAGCTACGCAGGGAGGGGGGCAAGGCAGAAGCCGAGTGCTGGGTGGTGTGAGCAGCACGCAGGGTGTGTGTGCGGGCGGAGTCGTGCGTGGCAGCAGCTGGAGAGCTGGGCGAGGCTACGATAGGCAAGGGCGAAGCCCGAGACGACGACGCGAGGGGAGGGGAGGGACACACCGGACTGGGCGAGCCAGAGGACGCAGAAGACTCAGGAGCAACATTTGTCAAATTCCAGTCAAAGGTAAGGATTAAGGGTGAAGTGTAGGGCACAGGTGACGCAGAGCCAATTAAAGCACGATACGGAAATTTATGTTCATGAAAAAGAACATGACAACTAGTGTAGACTTTCTTGGTAGTAGGATCAAAACATCGATACCCTTTATATTCCAATGCATATCCAATAAAACACAAGTTTTCGAATTAGGTTGCAGTTTGTGATTTTTAGAGTTTAAGAACAAAGGAAAGCATTCACATCCAAATGTTTTCAAAAATTGATAGGAAGGAGGACGATGAAATAATTTTTTAAAAGGAGAAACACCCCCTAAAACCAAGCTGGGAAATCTATTGATAGTGTAAGTGGCAGTATATGATGCATCAACCCAAAATTCCGCAGGAAAGTCAGAATGAATAATCATAGTACGAGCCATTTCAATGATATGACGATGTTTGCGTTCTGCAACACCGTTTTGAGCTGGAGTGTGGGGACAAAATTTTTGAAAAATAATACCATTGTCAGAAAAATGTTGAAGAAGAGGAGAATTGTCAAATTCCCGTCCTCCATCACTTTAGAATATTTTAATTTTGCAATTAAAAAGATTTTCAACCATCTTTTGAAACATAAGGAATTTGTACGTGAAAAAAAAAATTCACGTGAAGTTGATGAATTAATTTTTTTTTTTGTGTTTTTCTGTAGAAAAACCTAGGCTCTTGATACCATGTACAAGTATGGGAAATAATTGTGTTAACCTCTTGTAGGTTAACCTGACATTCAATATATATATATAGTGTACATTACAGACCTATGACTATAGTAAAGTATCATTCTACCCTTTACATAATAATATTATCCCTTTACATATAATATTATCTAATACCCATACCCAAATAAGGAAACGGAAAATCTATTTAGGACAAATATAAATGGAAAAATGGGCACTCTATTTAGGGACGGGGAGTAAGTTTTATATTAATTAGTTAAGTTGGTTATATTCGTGTAGTTACATCCTCCTCCTAATGATGTACGTTTTATATTAATAAGTTAAGTTGGTTATGTTCGTGTAGTTACATCATCCTCCTAATGATGTACGGTTTATATTAACTAGCTTTTTATGCACGCGATGCGTGCGATGATATTTTTAATACCCCTTCTAAACTACACTGCTAAAACTCTTATAAGCACTGGTCTCATAATAGACGAATTTCCTTCCTTGTTGAACACCAAGTTTGCTAGTGAAATTAGAGCTGCATTCACTTCACACTTGTCTAATCAGGCTTACTTGTTCAAAGAAAATTTTGATGCACCCCTCCCCATCTAATAAGCAATGCGTGGAGCAACATTTAGCCACCCACCCACCTAATACCATGATTCATGCGTGGCTTTTTCTCTCTCCACACTCTTCCATTTTTTTCCCTTCTGGTCTTCATCTTCAGGAGACATTTACTCCAATTTTCACCTTTCATCTTCAACATTAAGTTTCAATTCCCAAATCAACTTTTACCCATGTACACCAAATTTGAACTTTCCTTACTTATCTCTCCTAAAATTCCCATAAAATCAAAAAGATGAAAAAAAAACCTAATCTCCTTTTCTAAATTTTAACACTAAATACTTCATATACATATTTCAACTGTGTTTAATTTGCGAACAATATCAAAGAAATACATGCAACAATAGATTTTCAAATCAACATCAAAGAACAACATAAAAAATCAGGCATTCAAGTCTTAAGTAGCAGTAGATCTAATTGAGTCGATTTTCTAACAAAAAAAGGTAATTTCTAAAATCATATATTTTAGTAATTTCTCCATGATCCCAAAATTGTAACCGGAAAGTATAAACTAATTTCAGTTTTTTTTTTCCTTGTCTAACTTCTAAATTCTGTTTTCACACATTGATATTTAAAATTGTCATCATTTTAAATTTAGTCCTTTTCTAGATTTTAACACTTTGAGCCTCAATTATATTTGTAATGAAATTTAAAATTTTTCATACACAATTTGATATTGGAATTTTTTTTAGAAAAATAAAAATCATTACTTTTCGCAAATTAATGTAGTTTTTTTTTTTCTAAAAATGGATTTTTGCAAAAGTTGTTCGCAAAAAGTTTGATATTGTTTTGTTTTTCAAAATTTATTTCTGAACATGGATTTTTTGCAAAAAAAATTAATATTGGTATTTTTTTAAGAAAAAACAAAATTTGTTTTATATGAAAATGAATTAAATTTAAGTTTGATTGTATAAAAGTCCTTTTGAACTCATTGCTGTCATCTCCATTTTTTAACTACATAACAGTCGACTAAGTTGCTATTATTTCAACTAATGTGAAATAATTTTGAAGGTTAAAAGAATTATGTACCTTTTTGGAAGTTCGCAAATTGCTGATGGATGAATGTGTGATATCGCCATCAAAATCTTATGTTTTTCTCAGATTTGTGTTTATAAGTAACTTTTGTAAGTATGTAATTGTGAATGGTTCTGGAGAATAGTGATTTGTAAGTAAATTTTTGTAAATGTTTTTGTATGTATTGACGTTCTAGGTTATTAGCTTTAGTTTGTATGTTAATTTTAAGTTTTAATAAAGTTTCCTGATTATTTGAGTGATTTGCGTGATTTTTATAACGTGATTTTCTCAATTGTATGAGTGATTTGTAAAGTTACTTCTTTTAAGTGATTTGTGAATGAGTGTTGTAAATTAATTTTCGGTAGCTTTCTTTGAGTGTTGATTCCGATTTTACATTCCTTTTGTAAATTAGAAAGGAAAAGGGGGTAAAATAGGCGTTTCAAAAGAGGACACCATTGCTCTCCCTTTCCCTTATAGCCTTCCTAGGCACGCGATGCGTGCGTTAATTTCAAAATTTGTTATTCTATTAATTCGCTAATGTAAAAAAATAAAAAGGTTGTGAGTGATTGTTAACATTAATTTTTTGTGAATGAATATTGAACAGAAAGAACAAAAATAATGAGTTGCTTTAACTGAATTAAAGAGTATCAAAGGTAGTGAATGTTCAGACTTTTCATGTGCACGTTATGTATGCCATCTTTTTTATAAGATATAAATATTTTGTCCATTTAATTTTTGATTGAAGTATTTGATGCATATACCATTTTAAACTTGTTTTAAATGGCAAGTTGGAATGAGAATTTTTAAATGATTTGCTTTTGTAATTTTTTTCATTCCATTAATTAGATCATTAAAGGTATTTTAGTTACTTCAAAAGAGGACACCACACCTCCTCCCTTGGCTTATATAATAGAGATATAATAGAGATAAATATATTTTAAAAATTTCAGATGGTTGTAGGGGTTTGCTGGAAACCAACTACAATCTAAAGGTCCTCATTAGATTATTAGACGTATTGAAATTGTATTTGATTATCCTATCAGGTGATTCAAATGAAGCAATTGAACAGGATAAGGAAAGTAACCAAAGTGGTTATTCACCTTAGGTATTCTTGGCCACTATGACGATGAGAAAGAGGAATATCATCGGAAGATATTATTCCTTTAAATATCTCTATTATATAATTGGTCAACTTTTCAGAGGAAAGGCAACAATGGATGAAATGAAATCATGAAATATCAATAGACAATATCTCTATTACGTAAGAGAAGGGGGGCAAAATAGTCAGTTCAAAAGAGGACACCGTTACTCCCCCTTCCCTGATGTAATAGAGATTAGTTATGTTGGTTATGTTCGTTTAGTTAAATCCCTCCTCCTAATATTAAATAGTAAAGTACTTTATGTTTTATATCCTCCTAATGAAGTTTTATATCCTCTGTTTAGCCAATCATATCATATATACTTGAAATCATATCATATCAAGTGTAAATCTCATTAAAACGCCTTAAAATCACATCATTTACATACGGTTTATCCAAGGGATTTGATAATCAACATACGGCCTATCGTATTAGTGTTTAGTATTTCTCATAAGTGAAAGTATTGGGTCAGACCGTCTGACCCAATGCATATTGTCAGACGGGCTGAGCCCAGTACTTTGAATTTGTTGAAACAAATTTTAAACCCAAAATTCTCCACTTTCACTTCCTCCTAAACTTCACAGGTTCTGCAAATGCCCTATTTCTCTCTCCCCTATTCATCTTCACCATCTTCAAAAATTCTCACAACATCTATTTGTTTAAAAGCATATTATCGATAAGACAGTCCACCATAAAAAACTAGGCTTCATTTCTAGAGTTATAGAAACGTTCTACAACACCCAATGACATGTCGTATTCTATCACTTAGCCATGATGGTTTGAGCTTGAGCCTCTTGTTGCTGCTGGAAGTTCAGTGGTCTCCTGAACAGCATTATGTGTCTTAATGAAAGCGCACGTTAATGGCAAGAACAACTCCAATTACCAAGATCTCTTCACCGGAAAAGCTGCTGTTGTTTGGTTTCTTTGGCATCTTCTTTTTCTTTTTTTTGATAATTTCAAGTAGACCTGGCAAAGTTGGTCCTGATCCGAAAATCCGATCCGAAATATCCGATCCGTGGTCCGATCCGGGTCCGAACGAGACGGTCCGAACTAGAGATGGCAATATCCAGTGGATCACCCGACCACCCGCTCCACCCGGTTTATTAAGTGGGTGAAAAACCCGGTTTAAATGGATGATAGCCGGGTGACGGATAATCGGGTGATGGATGCGGGTCGGGTTCGGGTGATATTTTTTCATCCATCACCCGATCCATCATCCGTTTACCACCCGACCCGCCACCCGTTTAAAGTAAAAAGTATATAATTTTTTTAATTTTTGGCTTTTAAAAATATTTTTATGTTAATAATGTGGATTAGAGTTAATTTGGAGACGATTTTACATAGTAAGTAGAATTATATAAATGGATTAGTGATTCTTGTTAATAATTTTTCTTTCTTCTCCTAATATTTGATTTCACCCGTTAATCACCCGATCCATCCGTTAACCCGGTTACAAATGGATGGATGGATTCGGGTGGAGATGGATGCGGGTGATGGATGGATCGGGTGAAGTGGGTGGATGCGGGTGATGGATGCGGGTGACGCTCCACCCGCCCCGAACCCGATCCATTTACATCTCTAGTCCGAACCTTGATCCGAATCCGAAACGGTCCCGATCCGGTCCGAAATAATCTTGATCCGAAACTCATCCGAAATCCGAATGATCCGATATAATCTTACCCGATCCGACCCGAAGGTAAACCGATCCGAAATTATTGGTTTCGATTAGACTTTGATCCGAAATACCCGAAAATTACCCGTTTTTTTATATAAAAGAATATCATTGCCATAAGTATTCCCATTCATTCCACCATAGTCCGATTCCGATCCGAAATAATAGTTTGAAAGATGACCCAATCCGGAACGATCCGATCCGGTCCGATCCTGGTCCGAATGTAACTTGATCCGAAAACGACCTGATCTGAATTGGTCCGGTCCGATTCCGATCCGAAATAATAGTCCGAACGATGACCCAATCCGAAACGGTCCGATCCGGTCTGATCCCAGTTCGAATGTAACTTGATCCGAAAACGGTCCGATCTGAATTGGTCCGGTCCGAATCCTATCCGATTGGTCCGATTGCCAGGTCTAATTTCAAGATCTCTTCTCATTGCTGGGTTAGAATAGTTCATAGTACATTACCAATTACAAAATTACAATCAGTACTCTATACCTCTATCATTCATATCAGAGCCCACAGAAAAAACTCTAACCCAGTACATCAAAGAGGAGAAAAGAAGACTAGAGCCACGCCAGAAAATCAGATCTTCTTTGGCATCTTCTTCCCATTTATTCTTTCAGTTGGTATTTTCCATTTTCAGTTGGACTATTTTCCATTTTCAGTTGGATTTTGGTTTGTTTCAGTTGGACTTTGTTTTGTTTCAGTTGGACTTTGTTTTGTTTCAGTTGGACTTTGTTTCGTAATATGTATACCAACTGAAACAAATAATGGACCAACTGAAACAAAAAATGGACCAACTGAAAGAAATAATGGGCCAACTGAAAGAAATAATGGACTAACTGAAAAAAAATGAAGACTACCTGAAAAAAAATGAAGACTACCTGAAACTCAAATGAAGTGGTCCGACGGGCTGATTATGTCGGACGAGTCCGACACAATACGAACTCTTCTCATAATGTTAAGTAAGTCATGTAAATGATCATTAACATTGTCAATGGTCCCAATGTTTAGTTACTAATGAATGATCGGGAAAGACGAAAGTGTTTACTGATTCTCGTAATGTTTAGTAATTCATTAATATTAGCAGTGGCCCAAATGTTTAGTTAGTAATGATTGATTGTAGTAGTGTTTAGTAATTCTTGTAATGTTTAGTAAGTCATGTAAACGATCATTAATATTGACAATGGCCCTAATGTTTAGTTAGTAGTGAATGATCGTTCTTTTGTTTAATAATACTCATAACGTTTAGTTAGTAATGTAAACGATCATATAGATTAGCAACGACCCTATTATTTAGTTACTAACTAGTGAGTGCCCCGGTCCCCGGACGATGCTCCGGGTTGTTTCTTTTCTTTAATTTTTGTCTTGCAGGGAAAAAAATTGACCCCAATATATAGTCTATTATCATTACCATTAATGTGTTAGGTATCTAACTACTTGTATAGTCTAATGAGATATAATTACAAGACCTTATTATATTTTATTTTGAAATATTAATCAATGACGTTATGTTGGATCAATGGTTAAGCTATCACTTTTCCTTTTTTATTTGAGAGGTTGTTTGACATGAAAATAGAGCATATGAATTAGAATCTTAGAGGAGACTGCGGAGAGTGCCACATGGCACATAGACGTTCTTATGAACGCCTTTTAATATATTAGTATAGATGATTGATCGTAGTAGTGTTCAGTAATTCTCATAATAATGTTTTAGTGAAGTCATGTAAACGATCATAAACATTAGCAATCGCCGGAATGTTTAGCTAGTAATGAATGACCGTAGTAGTGTTTAATCATTCTGTTAATGTTTAGTAAGTTGCAAAATGTGTAGTAATGCTTAGTATCATGTGTGCATGAAATCATATCATATACATGAAAAATCATATCATATAAAAAAAAACATATTACTGTGAGAAACAGTCAAATCGCTCAAAGATGTAGAAAGCATAGATTACATTTAGTTTGATTTGCTCTGTACATTTGTTTCATGTCAAAAAAAAAAATCAGATGAAGCAACAAACGCATGGTGGGAATTCTATTAATTTAGACAATAACGCAAAATGAATTGAATTGGATGATACTGCGTTGATTAATTCTAGTTTTGGCTCGGTTGACTTATCCAGGGAATTGAATATGACTGGCGTGTTGTATAACATCACTGTTTTAGTTTTTAGAAGTTCAGAATATAGACATGAAGATGAAGATTGAAATGGGGATGAGAGAGAAAGGCATGGAGGTGGGAAGAGAGAAAAGGTTTAGCTTTAAAATATTGTCAGTAAGTAATTAATGGACCTAAGTAGGAGCAAAAAGAGAAAATTGAGGAGAAACAGAGAAACATTAGAACCCTAAATGGAAATATTTAACGGTGTTAGGATTCTCTCAATAGTAAGAATATTTTGAGAAAAAAGTTAAACTTCGAGGGTATATGAGAAATTTTTTGAATGAGATGGGTAATTTGAGAAATACGTCAAAACTCGGGATAACTCGAGAACTTTCTCTGTTTTTTTTCTTCATATTGTGATATTAGCTAAGGGTGTAAATGACGTTAATTGAGTTTGAGTTTAAATAGCTCGACTAATTTGTTCGAGTTGAGCTTGAGTTAATTAGAGCTTTGACGAATCGAACTATAACCAACTCGAATTTTGACCAAGTCGATCTCAAGTGGATCTGTATACTGTCTCATGTCATTTGCGCAATTACATCCCTAAATTAGCTAGCTTAGTCGAAAAGTCTTTTTTGAGTCTCGTATCCATGTGTCTTTTTTTTTTTTTTTTTGTGTGTGCCTTTTTGTATATTTTTAAAAATATTTGATTTTTGGAAGTTAATCACGGATACTATATCTCATCTAAATATAATATTCGGGTGCTAATCTGAATGGAATAAATTTAGTCTTTATAAACATATTACTATATACTTCATCCGTTTCTTAATATATGCATCATAATTACTTTAACCATCTTTAATAACTAATTTATAAATTTATAAAATTTTAGTTCTTGTTGGTTTGATCTCAATGTATATTTTCAAAACAATATCTTTTAAAAATGTATATTGGCAAATATATCAAGTTAATATGATACATCTATTTAGAAACAGTAACATAGTAAATACTTCTTAGGAAGACTTGGAACTTCATCGAACGGGGTGGTGGCGCAGTTGGCTAGCGGCGTAGGTCTCATAGCTTAGTTGAGTGATCCTGAGGTCGAGAGTTAGAGCCTCTCTCACCCCAAACCAAAAGGTATTAATTTTTTGCACCACCATTATAAATGGTATACCAAGAGGAATTGAGTCACGTAGGGTCGCCGCAAATAAGTACATGCACCCAAGTGCACGTAGAGCATGGTATACCCTCTTCTAAACTACGTCGTTTTATCATTTTTAGAGTCTATAATTTCAAAAAATTGTTGTTATTTGTTTCCTTAAATTTTGCAACTAAATATTCCTTTTTCAAATTTATATTTAAAAGGTACATGTTCTTTTACCTTAAGCGTACATGTTCATTTACTATATGTTTTTTTCATTATAACTTATGTTCTTTTATAAATACATATTTCCACGTTCTTTAATCTTAGTCGTGTGTTCTTTTTTAAAGTAGAAAAGTTGTTGAATAAAACTCGTGTTCTTTTATATAAATGGTATGTTCTTTTTGGGTGCACAATGAGCATTGTGCACCCTAGTGCATAATCCACGCTTTGTAGGGTCGCGAATGTACAATAGTATCTTTTTACAATCTGCAATAACTTACACAACTGATTCCCTGTTTAGCCTTATATTTCTATCACCCTCCACACAAGAACTCTTACATCAATCAATAATCGTCATAGCTTTAACATTATTTCTGTCGAACAAAAGTTAGGAAAAATACTCACAACCCAAAACTTATATACAGGTTAATTAAAAGTTGAACAATTCAAAGTCTGAAAATAATTTGGTACACAAAGAGGATGTGGAGTTACGTAGTGTCCGATATGTGCAATGGTAGTTCTTCTTCACATTCTGCAAGAACTTGCACAACTGATTCCATGGTTGGCCTTTTTCTTCTATCATCCTCCACACACGAAAGTCCAACTTTGATCATCATAGCAGCTTGATTCCTGTCGAACTTTCCTTCCAATCTTGGGTCTGCCAAGTCTTCTACCCATGAATCTTCTCCATTTTGCATTTTCTCTTTAGCCATTCTCACAAATTTTATTAGTCCAGGTACTTCCTCGACGCCATGACTATCACCCACCACCCAACTCGATAGGCGAATTCCCTTCACGATCTCTAGAATCATGACGCCATAACCGTAGACATCAACCTTTGCAGTAATGGGAAGATTCATGGCCCATTCAGGAGCCATATAACCTTTTGTGCCTCTGATCCTGCTCAACTCTGATGAACCATGATACCCTCTTTGACATAACTTTGCGAGGCCAAAATCGGATATCTTAGGCTCAAAATCCCCATCCAAGAGTATATTCTCAGGCTTAACATCACAATGAATAACCCATTCTAGACACTCGTGGTGAAGGTAAGCTAAGCCCTTCGCCGTTCCCATTGCAACTTTGAATCTTTCTTTCCAGCCAAGGAAGGTCTTGTTCAAGAACAGGTGTTTGTCTAAAGATCCGTTTTCCACATACTCGTAGACCAATAGTTTGTGCTTTCTTTCGGAACAATAACCCCACATTCTTGCTAAATTCATATGGTTGATTTTGCCTATTGTACTCACTTCTGCCCAAAATTCTTCCTCTCCTTGTACTACATCTCCTAATTTCTTCACAGCAACCACTCTTTCATCTGTCAGAACACCCTTGTAAACAGAACCAAAGCCTCCCTGTCCGGCAACTTCCTTGAATTTCCCCGTTGCACTCCTGAGCTCGTTGTAGCTAAAGCTCCTAAACTGATTAGAAATTGCACGGTATCCATCTTCCATTGAAGATGAAAGACCATGCTTCCTGAAAAGAAACCACCAACCTGCTACTAAAACGACCACTTCAAGTACACCAATGGCTGAAGCAAACGAGTACAGATAAACCCAGTTGAACCTTTGATTCGTGGTATCATATGTGTTGGGCAATACAACTGCTTTACCTTGCCCATTGATCCCACAATCGAGACGAGACACATTGAGTATAGGACGCAACGTCTGTGCACTACTTCTTGGCACTCGAAGATATATGCTACCTGGGAAATCAACAGACCTGAATCCATTAAAAAGGGCACTTTTTGTGAAACACACAGCTTCACCAGTAAGTCTATAGCTGAATCCCTGACAACGGCAATCTCCCAAGCAAAGTTGCCTACAATCTTCATAAGAAATAGGTCGGCTGAAATTGAGATCAAATCCATAGTAATCAACATGGGAAAGCTCAACAAACTCCGAGTCTGAGCAGCTCCTCTGGAATATCGGCTTGCAGCCTTGACTCCAATCACTTATATTAGTGGGTTCATAGTTAGGTGGACAACTACATCTGGGTTCTGGTGTATAAGCACAAATACCATTTCTACCACAAACACCATGGATTTCACATGGTTTTGCAACCGCTTGCCATGTTACATTCCAAAATCCAGACGACTCATTCAAGCTAGAAACTCGCGCAACTCCATCATAATCCAAAGTTAACCGTCTTCTAATCCTTACATGACTACTAATATCTGAATCCGAAGCACTGAATTGTAGCTGATCACTTGAAGAAAAAGTGCCCATATCATCAAGTACTGCTATCCTACTACTATTATAACTAGTTCTACCATTCTCAAATATACTCCGACCAATATTAGGCCAATAAAGGCTGGATATTTCAGGTCCATCATATATTAATTTAAGAAGATTATCACTATCAAAAAAGAAAACAAAAGAACCAGAACCAAATATCTGTGGACCAATCCTAGACACCAATGTTTTACCCTTTGTAAACAGTTGTTGAGGAAGCAAAGTATCAGTAGGAAAATCAAAGCTTTGCCAAAGAATATTACCACCATAATCCCTTATAACAAGGTTTCCTGTGTCGAGAAGCTCAGCTCTATCAACATCTGATATTGTAGTATTTGTTTCCCAAGCTGTTGAGCCATCAAAGTCTGTTAACACCATCACACCATTGTTTCTTAGAGTTAGTCGTGAACCACGTCGATTAACGGGGTTGTCTCGGTTGGCTGTCCAAACAACAGTTCTTTCACTCGAATTCGTGAACCAGATTGAGAACCAATAAGCATTGGTTCCAAGACTGTAAAATCCACAGGTGAAAGTGTTGTCAGGGGAAGTGAGAAAATCATCTGTGTTTGAAGCATCTCTTACAGTTAAAGAAGAACCCTTTGTAAGAGAAACTCTGGTTGAAAATACAGATGACAAAGAGATGAATACAAAGAGAAGAAGAAAGAAGAGAGTTGTTTGGTTTCTCATTATAGCAATTTGGTTTTGCACCATTTTTCTTTTGTTGTAGTTGTTGCATCTTTCATATTATCGGATGTGTCATATATATATATATATATATATATATATATATTGATTAGGAAATTAAGTCAGCCAAGGTCTAATCTCTACCAGACTACTAGCCTGTAGGAAACATCAACATATTGGCTGGTATAACATGCTAAGGAAATACCTCAGCATAATGCTGAGGGTAAGGATCGAACTCCTGACCTCAGGACCAAGGGGAAGCGCTCTACTCATTTGAGCTAACTCCTATCCTTTCCATGTATATATATGCTACCCGCCAAACAATACCCGCAATTGACGGGAGTCTCCCAGGTCTGACTTTGTAGAATTTTTGCTACAATTAACTACTTCAAATTGCACCTGTGCCAAATCTTATCTTTTTTCCCTTTTTTTGACAGGGTAGATGTACCATATTGTTTATCTATATATATATTTAAAGTAGAATCCTTGAGGCCACGTGTCGTTCTGTTATCGATTTCAATCCTACGTGGCATGACGTGGCATGCTCCTTTGATCAGTATTTTTTTCGAGCTCAATGAGGGTGTCCACGTGTCAAGCAAATCAATCCTTCAGCAAATTAGGCGTGTAATTGCCTACAATCAAGGATTTAATTGATTTAGGAATCATTGTTATTTAGGAAAGATCATTAATTGCTGTATTAGGCGTGTAATTGCCTACAAGGCTACAACCATATTAGTAATTTAGGAAATAAAATGGTCAAAATAATCCCTAAAATCATGCGTGTAATTGATATTGTATTTGCTACAAATTAGGAAACAAGTATATTCCTTCTTAATATTCCCTATTATGCCGCTAATATTAAGGAATTATTTTTGTTAATTCCGAATTATAAGTTGTTCGACTTACAATTTTGCAACTATAAATAGGCATTATACCCTAGCTTTGTAGGAGTCATTCAAAGTACATATTATATAGTTATATAATATTCTCTCTGGTGGTGTTATTCTAATGGAAGAACTATCCCCCTCCAAAGAAGATTCATCATTCATAGGAAACCATACGAGTGAAAGTAGGTTGCACCCAAAATTATAAGTCAACGGTACCAATTGATGAGCAATTTTTTTTTCTGTGCAAACTCATGAGCAATCTAGATTATATAGCAAGCTATGATTAGGGATACAACAACTTATTAGTATTGTTTTTCTACCATTTATGTCTTAGTATGTTTTTATGTTTGTAGTGCCCGTTTTATTATCATCATATTTAATTTGTTGACTAATAAATAACTCACTCAATTTTGTGTTCGTGATTATATGGTACTATTGTTATTATATTCCCGTGCAATACTATTATTGCTCTAAAAAAAGATTCATTTTTTTTATATATATTACTATAAATATGTCATCATTCACTGAATTGAAAACTCATTCATACAAAATTATTATTATTATTATTATTTTTGATCCGAAAAAAGGTACAACAATACCAAAGAAAGGAAAAGAAAAGCAACCAAGAAAATAAAACCACTACAGAAGGAAAAACTAAAACGAAACAAAACAAAACTAATATAGTTAAATGCAATTAAATCGATAATCATATGTATTTTCGTTAGGCATTCAAAGATTTAGGAATTGTATCACTAATATAGTTAAATGAAATTAAATGGATGGAACCCACATGCAAAACACAGAATTGGGGTAAACATACTCATGACTAATGATCAAAAATTGTATCTTTTTTTTAAAAAAAAATTACCAAATAAGACTTCTTTCAATCTTGACCCATAACACATTTTTATCCTATTTCTATTTGAATTCACCTCCTTCTCCAAAATGAAGGTATACAATATAAATGACAGTAACTATGTATTTTGTAGATTGAGGGATCTAAACCTTCTCATTTCAATCGAACTCCTACAAGAATTTCCGATTTTGCATGCGAGCTTTAAAATTTCTTGATTTTGTAGATCGAAGGATATAAATGATCCAATTTTATTTCTTTATATACAAATCTTCCAACATAAACACATCTAAATTTTGCAACTTGATCAAATGACAATTTTATATTTTTCTGACTTCATGCATGTAATTGAAGAACACATATGCGACACAATCTATTAATGAATCCCACATGCATACATTAAGCTTAATTTTGATCTTTTGTTGTTGAAGTCCAATAATTGGTAGAACATAAAATAGAATTTTCAAGTTCCATATAAACGATAAACCATAGAAATTTTATAAGAATGGTAGGGAAATTATATTGTTGGAGAACATGAAATCATACATCTTTTAGTTTATATATATTTCAGTCCAACAACTTCGTTAAAAGCAACGCAACAACTGACCATCAACAGCAGCATCCACAACAGCTCACCGGATCATCGGCTTGCAGCAGCAATGACAGTAGCACCAGGAGTACTACAGCAACGACGACGTGTTGTTGAACGCAACACATCAACAACAAAGATAGATGAGAGAGAAAATGGGATTAGGTTCTTATTAGAATTGCCTACAATTTTTTTTTTTTAAAAAAAAATGTTAATTGGGTGAATAAGAGATAATAGTGGGAAGGTGATTATGAGGATGTCGCTGAAATTTCATGGAGTATTCGGCAATTTTAGCAGTATCAAATGTTGACAATAAGAGAAAAGGTGGGTGTGCTAGAAGTTGAAGATGATGGATATAACCAGAGAGAGAAAGTTGGTATAGTGGTAGTCTGTAGAGAAGTATTGTTGATGTCTTGCATCATTATACATATTATGAAGAGTGAGAAATGCAGTCAAATGGCTCAATAAATTAAAGTTGTTGATATCCTGCATTATTATCATCTTATTAAAGTATTGCATATTAATTTTGGTTTGTTTATTATGAGACTAAATAAAAATGCATCCAAATGGCTCAAAAAAGTTGTAGAGGAATTTGTCTTCTTTTCTTCTTTTTTTCATGGGCAAAAATTAAATATTAATTTAATATGATTAAAATGCATAAATTTCGAATTAGAGTTAGCACAACTCATTTTCACGTTAATACAATTTATAGAACAATTAACGATTAATAAAAAGTGTGTAACATATTGGCTATTACATACGATCACTAGACTTGGTTATTGGACGGGTCGGGTCATGGCCAGTGCGGGTCGGAAGCGGATCGGATCGGGTCATAGGAGGGTCGCCTCATAAAGGGTCGTAACGGGCCGGGCCAAATGGGTAGAGGGCTTATAGCGGGCCGATAATGGACGGGTCGGTAAACGAGCAAGAAAAACAAGGAACAAAAAGAGCCAGAAATAAGTATAAATGAATGCGAATCCGAATATGTAATTGTTTTTACAAAACTTATTTTATTTTTTAAAATTATTGGGTTTTTTTGTTGACCCTATAATGGCCCTATCCAATAATGACCATGTCCAATTAAACTCTGTCCAATAAAAGCCCTGTAAAATTGACCCTAATCCTTTAACCATTGGGCTACCCTGTCCAATAACCACGTCTAACGATCACCTTTAAAATAAATTTCAATAATGAATATTTTAAATTTTCAAATGTAAATAAATGTATGGGTTGGTTATTGTATTGAAACACTTATCGAATCGTATTAATCATACTATAAGTTTAAATATTGACAAATCCAAACTTGGCGTGTTCAATTTCTTTAATACCTATATATTCAGATCATGATTATTATAGTAGAACTAAATAAATGTCTATAATACCCCTTTATTCTAGAGATAGGCGATAGGTGAACGTCAAGTATAAATTGAAGTCAATATTTTTGTTCAATTTGAAGTTAATTGTATGATTAGTGGGTGGCTATGGAATAAAATTAAAGGGATGAGGGTGGTTTATATTTAAGGTTGGTTTACATTGAATAGGACAAAACAATATGGAAAATAATATATGCTAAATTCTGATTTTACTAAGTTGCATAATAGAAGTGTGATTTAGTGTGCATTTTGGTCGAGTAGGACCACTTTCTATTAGTAAGTTATGATAGTTATGGTAATCATATCTCTGTATGTTATTAACTTATAATTCTTTAAAGGAAAACCATAATTTTGTTTGAGTAAAATTAATGACTTTAAAATAACATGGATTATACAAAAATGACATCAACGTGATGTATTTATCTTATACCGTTTGAGTTTTTTTTTATTGTATGGGCTATCTCATCCCGTGCATTTTTATTAAACGTAAATTATGAATTACTTAATTTTCTACAAAAATAAATCATATTTTGTACCAATGGGTAGCGTATTTCTTCTACTAAATTTGGTTAATTGTGGTACATGGATAATTGAACATTCATCTTCGAGGTCATAGACATGTTCAAGCTAAAGGGCTCCAAATAAAAGGAGACTACACTATTAAAATGAGAATAAAAAAGATGGAAAAACAACCAATCAGGCGGTGGCAAGGACACGGGGTGGCTCAAGGGGCCAGCAACAAGAAAATCAATCACGTTATTTTTTTAGCTGGGGAAAGGAAAATGATCATATACCAACTATATATAGTAGAAAACATATATTTGGTATCTCCTAGAGAATCATTTAAAGGGGGCTTGAGTATGTCAAGAAAAAGGGAGTAATATGGTATTTATACCCCATATGACACTCATTTTGTCAAATGGAACAAAATTTTTCTTTAATTGTGTTTTGCAATGACTATAAATAAAAGTCAAAGATATCCCTATCACATATGGGTTTGTATCTCCCAAGTTCGGTTTTCAAACGTAGCCAATTTCATGTGGTCATTTCTAAAGTCACGGGTAGAAAATGTATAATAATACTGATTTGTGAGAAAGAACATGATATGTCTAATATTACATCTAATGACATATATAAATAAGTCTTCTACAACCTAAAAGTGTAATGTATTTGCAAAACAACTTCATAATTAAAATAAAGGAGATTTTTTGTCTTTCTATGTAAAGTGCATCATTGATGCTTTGTTTTTGGTTAAATATGTATACGATTATTCTGTATTACAATACATCGTTCAAAGTTTATTAATTTAATATGGTATAGGGGTTAAACTCATTTGAGTTTCGAGTAGTTATAAGCCTATATTAAATCGAGTTGACGTAGAGAACCTTTTGTATGCTTTTACTGTAGTTGGTATATAAACATGCTTATTAAACAAAAAAGTTCCCGTGCATTTTTGCACGGGTCCAAAAACTATATATCGCTATTTCCCGAGTCACGAGCAAAAAAGGACTTAAAATTCTTATTTGTGATAAAGAGAATAATGTGTGCAAAACAACCACAAATGTTGTTTATAAGGAAGTGTTCCAAAATGTATAATTTCATACACATTTTTGTAATATTTGTTAATATAACTTTTACTTATTTTTACATTAGAAAATTAGTTATCTGCTATTCGTTTAATTGAAAATTTTGTCTTATTAAGCAAATCACTTCCCGTGCATTTTTGCACGGGTCCTAAAACTAGTTGTTAGTATAAAATAATGCGGATGCCTAGATTCTTTTGGATGATTAATCTTAATGAATAAATGATTGATTGACCTATTGATATTATATTAGTATAATTATACTATAATTGTCATATATGAATCAGTAAATGCAACCTAAGTATTAAGTATTCGCAAATTAAAACTCAAGAATGAATCAATGATTAACTTCTTAAAGTTGTCAAATATTACCCACAATAGAATTTCTTTAATTAACATAGAAGAATTGGCAAAAGCGAGCAACAGCATATAATTGAGTTCATAAAATAGCATACTATAAAATCAGAATGTTAGTTGCCAATTCCTCAAGTTATAGAATCGGTCAAGCCGTCACAAGACCTTCGGCTCTTGGTCAATTTGTGTACTGTTAAATTTCGTATTTAAGGACGTTGAAAATGGTGTATGTCAGCATGGATAAAGCTTATTATTTCTGAATGAAAGAAGTAGAGATTACATTGTAATAATTGTTACAAGTACCAAAATAAAGCATGCATGTGCTAACCTATTTATAGCATTACTAAACTTGACCAACGATACTAAGGCTAGGTTCAGTTCATCTTATTTTTGCTTATTTCAAATATAATCAGATTAGATCAGAAAAAATAAGTTCAGATCAGATCATGCTTATATTTAAAAATCATTATTACTATTAAATATCTTTCATTACATATTACTAAAAATTATAATAATTGAATATTAATAAAGTACTTATTGAGACGAATCAAACAAGACCCCACATGACTATATTTTTTCTTATATATTGAGAAAAATCTGAAAGATAAGATCTTGTAAATCGGATCAGATCAGCTCAGAAAAAATAAGTTCAAATTAAATCAGATCAAATAAGTTCAAATCATAAAAATTTCAGGTGAACTAAACATAGACTAACAAACTAAACTAACAATAGCTATACTGACTAAGGCTATGTTTTAGTTCACCTTATTTTTGCTTATTTCAGATCTAATCAAATCAGATCAGATCAGAAAAAATAAGTTCAGATCAGATCAGTTCAGTCAGTTTTAGAAACTCATTATTATTATTAAATATCTTTCATTACATATTAGTAAAAATTATAATAATTGAATATTAATAAAGTACTCATTGAGACGAATCAAACAAGACCCCACATGACTATATTTTTTCTTATAGATTGAGAAGAATTTAAATTATAAGATCTTGTAATCAGATCAGTTCAGAAAAAATAAGTTCAGATCAGATCAAATAAGTTCAGATCAGAAAATTTCAGGTGAACTAAACATAGCCTAAGTCAACTAATAACCATAACTCCAACATAGACTTTAGTGAGTAACTATATGCTCATAACAAACTTTTGGTCGTAAAATTTGAACTACCATTTGTAAAAACACAGTAAATGAGAGTGAAATATGGATACTCAAAATGAGAGTGAAATATGGATACTCAAAGTTTACCAACTATTTACTAGTTCGTTTTTACTAATACCAACTTATCAAATTATATATCAAGTAGGCAAGTACTTCTAATAACGTAATTATTGGTCTCTCCGGGTTATTACATGCAACATGAAGGTTTTATAGAGATGAGTAGAGCAATTATCTGCTAAATTTGTTTCTATGTGGATGTTGTTAGAGTGTCATCTTTGATGTGTTATCTGATTCCAGTTTTCCTATGTACTCGACTTCTTGCATTTTAGATGATTGTAGTAGAACACTTGATGACATGTACAGATCGATGTGCTGCTTATACAAGCTTGTTTTCATTAGTATAAAAACTTAATGGTCGAAAAATAAAATGTAAGAGGTGTAACTTTGTAGGAAGTTCTAATAAGAGGCTTGTTTTCACAAGTATAAAAACTTGTTTGGTTGGCTATAGAAGGTAAAAAGTACGTTAGACATATATTTACGTGGGGGCTAAGTGAGTTAATTTCTCCCTTTTGTGGGTGTAGACGTCATTTGCAACGTTAGATGTCATACAGATTAGATAAAAAAAATTTATAATATCAATAAATTATCCTAAAAGATGATATTATTTTTGTTAAAAGAATATTTTAACTCATTCGGTAGCCACCAATAACCCTATAGTTTGGACATCAGATCCAAAGAGGAATAAAGAGATTCTCAAAAGTTGTAACTCCAATCAAATTCAATAAAAATTATTTGCTTAATGATTTCATTATGCCAATGTAATGTTATTATGCAAATTGGATTATTTTTTGGTTCAGTGGGAAGTAAAATTCCTGAATGTCAACCAAACAATTCTACAATATTTCAAAATTAATGAATTTTAACTTCTCATATTTTTCATGTCAACCAAATAAGTACCGAGTTATGCACTATTCCAATAACACAAGAAGCAAAATCATGAATCAATTTAGGTAATGTGTAGGAACTTGAATTTATTAAATTAGTGGCATTCAATTATGGAATGTCAAACATCACCTTTTCATTCATTTTTAATCTTTGGGAGACACTAGAATTTGACAAGACAAAGAGACAGGAGGGGTAGTTGGGGATGGGGAATACCTTATATTACAGGCAGACAGTGTATAGGTCTATAGGAACATGTAATATAATAGTCAATTTAAAATAATAATACAGATACAACACCAACCAGCAGCATGCAGTTGACCGATTGAGCATGATGGCTATCCAGATTAAATGGGTCATGGGAAATACGTCAGTTACAAGGTCGATAGAGGAGGGAGAAAGGGCATTAAGGAATTCAATAATATGGTAATGAAGCATTTGAAATTCCATCTAATCGAGACTTGAGAGGCGATTTTAAAATGACTCTTGTAATTAGGGGTATACAAAGATCATGGTTGGACCGGAATTTGGATCGAATCGGATCAAATCAAAAATTTTGGTTCGATTTTAGGTCTAGAGAAAATCCCGATTTTGGATTTTCGGTCCGATCCGATCCAATACTTGAAAATCCTGCTTCGGAACGGAATTTTTGATTTTTTTTTAGTGAAAAAAAATACTTCCAACGTATAAAATTAAATGCAACAGTTTCTAAAAACAGATGTTTCAAATAAATGTAATACTTTCCTTCTTTTTTATTTTGGTAAAAATTTTGTGTGTGAAATTACTCAAATACCCTTATTAAAACTAATCAACCCTTCCTATGTTGAACTAATATGGACTTAAAATCAGATTAAAATCTTTGCATTAGTCAATGATCCCAACCAAATTTTCTATCTCACTCCTCAACATCCAACTACATACCAACCAAAATTTATGATCAAATTGAAACGAATCATAAATGTTCATTAACCCCCCTCCCCCTTAACCCAAAATCCTAAAAATTCATCTCTCCTCAGCCATATCTCATTCTTCCTCTTCTCTCTCCTCATCTTCTTCTCTCTCTGTGTGCATCTTCTTCTCTCTCTTACAATTATCTCTCTCCTCATCTTCTAACCATAATTGAGCGATGGTAAACACTCAACCACTAATAGACGCAGCCTTTGCTGCGAAAATGAAGGAGGAGATTATTATTTGCAGATATCTTGCGAATTCAATTTCTGACGGAAGTCCTTATGAATGGAAAATGTTTTAACCTGACGAAGCGTTGACTTGTCTGAGCAAAAAATCCCTCGAAGCATAAGAGAAGGTGATGAAAACGGTAGAGTAAGAGGAAGAAAAGAGACTATCGAGTAAGAAGTTGTTTTTTAACACCCCCACTAGTAAGTCCTCTAACCCTAAACCTTTGTCTAGGGTTTTTGTTCTAAGATCTAAGGGAAAGGGGGAAAAAATTGTTGAACCTACTACTGAGAAGGATAGAGAGAAAAAATTAGGGTAACCCCATCAACAGACCACCAATAGTTTGCACATTAATGGTGATGGGCCTTAATGAACGTACTTCACCCCCAAAGAAAGGGAAAAGGGAAGATTCATGAGGTGAAGATGGAGGCTGATAGTGATTCGGATGAAAAACAGGGGCTGCCTTGGGAGGGGATGTCAATGAGGGAAATTGATTTTGCAGAGGGGTGGAATTACCATGACATGTTCATTGGAGGATGATGATGGGACCCAACTTGCATAGGTGTAACTTTAGGAAGTTGTGTGTCAAGGAAGAATAGGGGTGTTTATCTATACTAAGATCTTTGTTCGCGTTCTATCAGATAAAAACTAAATCTATCATTGAATGTGTTCGATCTTCTTCTTTATGGATTACGGGTCTCGATTTTTGGAGCATGTTGTTAGGTAATGAGTTAAAGAAATTCATATTACACTATGTTAATGTGATGGCTTTAGGAGTTATCACAGTTCAAAAACGCATCTGATAGGAGGCTCTCCAATTTGATTTAGGGCAAGTTGAGTTTTTGCCTCTTAAGGAGAAACTCATGATACGTTATGTGCACGATACAAAGTCATATGAAAGAAAGCGACTTCCTTAGTAGTTCCATCTTCAAAATTCTTGGAAGACTTCTCATTTCAAAGGCTTTGGAATTTGCTGTCTTGTGAACCTTTGCTTCTACAAGAACAAATTTGGCGATCGGTCATCGATGATTGTTTTTGTTTAATCTCTCAATAATTTCCATCACATGTCAATAGTATTTTATTTGTAAGATACAAAAATCAACTGCACCATAAAACACCCAAAGGAATCTCCCTATCTAATTTACATGATATTATTAGCATAAAATTTCGAATTGGTAAGATAACAAGATGGTATGTAACTTCTTATCGATTTTACTTTCTATAGGTTGAAAGAGCTAGTCAAGCTCATTTTAGTGTTTGTTTAATTTCTACTTATCTTTTGGCTATTCTTTCCGTAGTTTGTAATTTCAATTAATGCAAATTTCGTCGATGTCAAAAAAAAAAAAAAAAAAAGTATATTACCACCATGATCCTTAATAAAAAGGTTCCCAGTATTGTGAAGCTCAGTTCTAGTGTTCGACCAATAGTTCATGTTGTGCTATTTGTTTCCATGGCATTGTGACAATTTGCATCAAAGTCTGGCCGTCACCACCAATTCACCATCAACAATTCAAACCTTTCCTCTTAGAGATAGTTGTGAGCTTGTGAACCTCGTCGATGGACATGCTTGTCTGGTAGTTTTCTCATTTGGCTGTCCAGAACGATTCTTTCCTTTCAATTGGTGAAATCTAAACTCAGAATCATTAAGCATTGATTTTGATGCTACACAACCCACAGCTGAAGGTTTTGTCAGCGGAACTGAGGAGATCAACTGAATTTAAAGCATCTTTGACAAGTTCAAGGAGATCCCCTTGAAAGAAATTCATGGCTAAAACAACTGACAAAACAAAGGGCGGACATCCAAAGAGAAAAAGGTAGAAGAGTCCATTGGATCAAAACTGGGTTTTGCACATTCTTTCTGCTGCTGTCCTCAAACAATTAGGTAGTATATGCTACAACAAACAGCCAACTAATGTCAGACTGTCAGTACTTGATCGGAGTACCTCAAGTTTCAATTTTTTCGAAACCACTCGAAAATGCACACAATTGACACAATTGGTTAGGCTATGTTTGGAAACAACTTACGGAGTAGCTGAAATTTTTTTGGGAAGTTGATGGGTCAGGTAAACATACAAATGAGCGAAACTTTTTCGTATATAGCTCTGTTCGGCAATACATACTCTTTTAAGCAGCTTTTGGTATTTGGACAAGCAACTTTACTGGAGAGTAACTACAAAGTGGAACTGATGAAGATAGCCAAAAAAAAAACAAGAAAACTTCACATTATAATTCATAACACAGCCGCTACAGACTACAAGTGACTCAAACATCAAAGAGTGGAATGCCAAATACAACATACCTATTGGCTATTGTCTTTCTTTTTTTCTGTGTGACTAAAGACAAGCTAGATACTAGGATATACTCAAAATCCTTGCATCTGTATTGCCTTAAATATAAATTATTTTACCATAACAAGTGGAAGTTTAGAACATCAAATGGCAAGCCTCTTGATTCAATTAAACAAATGAGAATTTCTAAGATAATAGAATCATTAATAAAACACAATATAATAGCTTATGACTACCTAGAAGAAGTGCTGCAAGTATTTACCCCGTCTTTGCAATCACTGGTGAGGTCATTGAATGTCTCGAGCTGCTTTTTCCCCCTCAAAAACACTTCTGTATCAACTGATATCCGCATGTAGCCATCAAACTCAACAGGAGCCCCATTATTGAGCTTCGTAGTCTCAGAGTACCACTCACTGTTTTCTGCCCAAAGATCTTTGTACTCGTCTAGAAAATGGGTTGTGTACTTGTCTTTCAAGGGGTCGAATAATGACCTGTCAGGCTCATTTGTAGCAATATAGAGGTTTCTTCCTTCTTCGACCTTGTCCTTCAATGTTGTAAGAAGAGAATCAGGTGAGGTATCTCTATCCAGATTAGGCCACTGTTCTTTGTTCATCGCTTTCTCCCCTCTCACAATGTGAACGGAATCATAGTCCCAGTTCAACTTTGCAGCGATTCCAGAAACAATGTCCATCAACCTTCTTGACTTCCATAACATATGCCACGGTCTCTGAATAACGGATTCTGCCTCTCCTTCACAGACACGATACCAGTAATTGTCCGGCTCAACGGTACCGAACTTTCTGATGACTAAAGTATCCTTCACATCCTTGAGTTTTATAGGTGTAACCCTAAAATCTTCCACAAGATGAAGACTCAATCTATCGTTTCTTTGCCACTTATTCCAATCTGTCCAAAACTGGACTTGGTCCAATACTGAGGCTTGATCTTTCAAATGCTCAAAATCAAAATAGAATCGGAAATCTTTCCCTTCCTCATTTTGGCCTGTCTGGGTGTACATAGATGATAGACATATGCTCAAGTCCATGATCAGTGTACGGTTCAGATACTGAGCTTCTCCAAGTGCGCACAAGAAACTCCAGAGGTAATGATTCATGCTCTTACAGCGATCTCCACCCCCAGCATAGTACAAGTATTTCCCATTCTTAAATGCTGCTTCTGATTCAACAACAGGAAGACTATCATTTACCATCTCCCCAACAACCGGCAAAGAAGCACTTTCACCTGCTTGGGCTTCTTTCTCAAACACAGCTTGCTTCTTTGGCTTCCTCTTCCTCGCATTAACCCCACTGTGATACTCACCTATATCAGTCACACTCAACGAGCAATTGTCAGCCTTAGAGATGACAAATCTACGATAATCCTTATAAAGTGATGCAGTCTTCCCTTCTTTGGGTCTAAATCGCCATGCCATATCACAATTATTATCCTCAGAACCACGGATAGGCTTTCCAAATCTGTAGAAGTGAATATCCTTAAATTTCTCAATGGCAGCTCTCATCATAGTATGGAAAACTTCCGGATCCTTACAATCAATCGGTTTACCAGCATCACCCTCACATTCAGTGCCCACATTCGCCGAAATCTCAGCAGTATCAGCTACATCAGTAATGTTTATAAAAGTGTTAAAAGCAGTCTGATTTGCTGCCATGAAATCCTCCCCAGTCTTAATCACAGTATTATCCGACTCGAACGTGGCATTGGACGTTGAGGTGAGGAAGGTGGAGATCTTATCAGATGGGTGGAAAAGGGGATCTTCAGGTTCGTACGTCGCCGCAATAATTGTGAAAATCAAAACCCCAACAACAAAGATACTGAAACACACATTTCCAATCATAGCTAGAGCATGTTGGCCCAAGTTTTCAGGCCTAAAGCTCCCATTCCTCAAAAGGGGGGCACGTCCAAGCATCTTTCCAAATTACAGCTTCAACCCAAAATCCTCAATTTCACTGACACCCAGAAAAACAAATTTGCAGCAAAATCAGCAAAATTTGCATACATATACCAAATTACATTCATATCTAAAATGCAAAATTACCCAGAACTAATAGTAATCAAAATGAGATATTAAACAGGGAAATAACAATATATAGAATGCAACAACAAAAGATCCAGAATTGTCGAATCAGTCGGCATTAATTATTTAGTACTAAATGTGACTGAAAGTGAAGTTCGCAATAAGATAGCAAAAACAATAATACAACGTTGAATAAACAAATAGAAAAATCATATCAACATAGTATAATTCAGATCTACTAATGATAAATTCAACACATGAAAAAAAAAATGGCAGTAAAAATAAGTGGGCATATGTTATTACAGTGGCGGATCCAGGAATTTATGAATAGTTGGTCACTACCGATTAGGTTGGACAGAGACGGATACGGGTACATGTACGAGTATGGGTTCAAATACGCGGATTCTTTCTTTTCATTATGAAATTTAAATTATAATTTTTAATTAGATACAACAATTCAATTTGTTAACCATATCAATCAAATTCACTTAAACAATGCAAAATTAATCTCATATCAACGCATTATGCATATATACCAAATAATTTCACATTAGAGGGAATCCTATCCATCTCCAACTAATTCCACCAGCACATAAAACCAAAGGCTCATTCATGGCCTCTTTAAAACTTCACATGATAGGTCCAATTCTAAAAATCCTAAAACAAGGATTTTAGTGCATTACCTGAACACAATCAATCAAACCTTCAGAGTGTGGCTGGTCAAGTTGTTGCAACGAACTCAAACCTCCACGGCAAACCACAAGCAAATCTATTTGTTCCTTGATACCTTTCTCAATTGATGAGGCCACATGCTCCTGCAAATTTATTGAGTTGGGAATAAATAACAAGTGAATCCACAAGTGAAGCATCAGCCAAACTATTTCCAGTTATACCTGATGATTTCAACTACGGATTGAAGGAAAGTATAATCAGCAGTGTTTAACCACAAATGAAATCACAATAGCTAAATACAACTTAAATGCCTTTTTTATTGAAGGTTGGAACCAAGGAATGGGAGGAAGATGCTATATAGCTTGTATTAGAACCAAAATATGCCTAATGAATGCACAATTCTTGACCATTCACAGAAGATATGAACCTGAAAAATCTCTCCAAAAGTTTAGCATAATGTTCATAGTGGCAACAAAAGAAATGAATAGCAAATTACTGCAACTTATAGTGGGCCTATTAGCAACGAGTACGTAGTTACCATATCATTACCTCTTCATCAATATTCAAGAGAGATGAACATCCGATACACAAGTCTGCATAATAATGACTCGATACTTTTTCCAGTACTACTGGTACTACTCGTTGCTACTGATAATCTGATATGAACCTGAAAAATCTCTCCAAAAGTAAGCTTCAACATTTCTAAACAGGATTTGGACTCACTACAACTGAACAAGTCAAGTCACCCTTAGAAGGAGAAGCACCATCTGCCCAAACTCATAGACTCACTATCCTGCTCGCTGCCGATGAACAACAAATGAAGAAGTTCAAAAAAACTGACCGGCGAAGATTAACAAATGACGAACAAAAAACTAGAAACGAGAACAAAAACGAAAACATTCAACAAAATCGAACCGCAACCTACCAAATACCAATCAGTCTAAAACCCTAACAAAATCAAACAAAACAAAACAATTTCAATTTTCCAAAAGCCTAATTCCTTCAAAAAAAAAAATAGATCTAGAAAATGATATAAAGAATGAAAGAATTACAAACTCACCGACGATTGGCGAGTGGCGACTGGTGAAGATCTTAATGGCAAAGAGTGACCGGCGTCCGGTTACTGGTGAGGGTGAGGGATTCGCGGCGACTTAGGGTTTTATCGCCTTATTTGCCTGGGATTCGCGAAGTAAATCCGCCACTGTGTTATTAGAAGATCTATAAATCAAACTGCTAATAATATGAAGAAAAAAAAAAGGGTGAGCATATGTAATTAGTAGTACCTTTTGCATCGCAGTGCAAGATCTGAGATATTTTCGTCGTTGAAATAAAAGAGAGAGTGTGGAAAAGTTAAAAATTAGATGTGGTTTGATGCAAAGGAGACCTGCCGACGCTTGGTGAAGTGGTGTTTTGGTGCTGGAGTGGAGACTGGAGACTTGGAGAGAGAGTGTGTGTGTGTGCAGAGGTCGGGAAGTGAGTGTGAATGTTATGTGACTCAAAGGATTACGGTAATCAACTACAACCTCCTTTGTGAACTCTTCCCTCCTATTTTATTACATTTTTTTATCTATATATATATATAAAACAAGGTTCATTTTGCTTACGTGTCAAGCCAGCATTATTCAATGTTCACTTCGCCTACGTGTCATGCTACTACTACATCTGCCACGTGTCATTGCCAAATTCGACACTCTATTATATACAAAAATTCTGACACATGGCGTGATAATTTCCTTCCAAAAAAAACTACCTTGAAATCAAACAATGATATTACTGTGGGAAGTTTTAAACAACTACCTAAATTATAGCTACCGGTCAAATATAATTAAATATTTTTTATTTAAAATTCAAAATTCACCCACCAAGAATTGTTATTATAGTTGCGGAATAATAAAGGTAAAAAATGTTACTCTATTATATAAGATGTTTATGTAATCACACCCTAATATAAACTGATTGTCCAGAAAATTAAAATGTGCATTCATCCTAATTTCAATTTCAATTCTAAATTCCTAAATGACAGTTATACTACTAATATATTAAATTAATTTTCACTAACTGTTAAAATTTAGAATCTTGATTTTTCAATGGTTTCTCACTCACTAACTGTAATAAATTAGAATATTTTCTATAGATTGGCATAGTCACTATTTCATTTCAACCTCATGTTATTGTTTCAAATAATTTGAATTTTGATTCTTCCCACTCACTGTTATCAATTTTAGGAATTATATGACTCATTTTAGTATTATAATTATAAGATATAACTAATTGCTAAAAACTACATGCAAACATAAAATCATGGAAATTTCATCATAATTAGTCAAAAATCATTTTTTTAAAATAAACTTACCAAATAATTCCAACCTATATTGACCCATTTAGAAAATTTCTTCGAACTCCACTCAATCCAACTCCTTCACAGATTTGTGATTTTGCATGCGGTCTTTAAATCTTCTTCACTTTGTAGATGGAATGATGTACACCTTGGTTGCATTAAGGGATTATAGTAACCATGCTTCAAATGCAAAGAACATAAAAATAATCAAAGGCTTAATTTCTTTACAAAACCACACTACATGCGTGAGTTTTATAATTGTTGTTGTTGCAAAAGTCGATGACTTGAGAAGATAACAATTCAAGATGTTGGAGTATAATTTTGATTGATAATTTGTGGCTTTAAAGTATAAAAATGTAGCTACTTATAAATGAGAGATTGTAATTTGATTTGCTTGAAGGCTCTAGATTTTAGAAGATGAGTAGGCGTATTTTTTGGACTTAATTTTTGGAGGGTTTTGATGGAAAATCAAAGAGGAAGAAGAATGGCTGTTGGTAATGGATAATTGTTCATAAAAAAGTTTAATATATGGTACATCAATATAAGGAATAGGAAGAAAGAATGCATCTCATTTAAGTTCCCTGAATAATCTGAATACAAACAATTGTATAAGTTTGCTATAAAGTGTAACAACTTATAAAGTATTGTATATAAAGCTTGATATAAAGAGTTGAAAATAAAGTCTGATATCTTATTGTATAAGTTGATATTAAGGTGTTATAAAAAAAATACAATTTTTAAACATATTACTATGGTTTTTATTTTTTGATGTATACATAACTAGTTATCAGGTTATAAAATTGGGTTTTCTCTTTGATGCATAATGTACATACTTGATATATGATGTATGCTTTTAGATATAGTTGAAGAATATTTTTGTGGACTGTGCTACATAACAATAAGAAAAAAAATTATATTGTTAACTCATAAGAGCCCTTTATTGGATATATCTAACAGTACGACCAATCATAATTTCAGTACTAAAAATCATACAAGAGTTATTGACTTGGTGCTCGAAATCTAGATCCTAATTTCATAAGGAGCGTCTTAAGGAAAGATATATAAATGAAATATATTGTCTATTTGATAAATAAACTCACATGTTTTTTTTAAAAAAATGATGGAAAACGTAATCACTCTTTACTTTGATTAAATAATATTTAATACATTGGCTTAATTATAATATTTCGGTAAATATTTATGAACTTTACAACATATTTTTGGCGAAACTATCATAAAATCTTATATTTATCATTCCCATGTAATTTGCAGGGGTCAAAAACCTATACTAAAAATTTTCGAACAAATTTATTAGTAGCATATATTATGTCCACTCACACATGAGAACCATGGTATTAGGGGGCTATTCTTTGTTTTTGTGTGTAAAGAAATTGATATAGACATTTAAAATTGACTATAAGGAACAATGGCATAAAATTACTGAGTTTAAAGTATCTACGAGACAAGTTTTACCGCTAAAAAGTTAGTTAAAGTTAAATAAATGACTCTAAGCAGGTCCATTTTTTATAAGGCCCGTTCTAATAAAACAAGAACAATCATACTACTAATTATAGATAATTCACAAGTCATAATCTTACAGCACAAGGTCGTAAGCCAGTTTTAAACTATTCTCATTACAAGATTCTAAATTTTTTGATCACAAAGCCATAATAAATATTTCAACCTAAAATTACGAGATACACCTCATTCACGAGTACTCCCTCTGTTTTTTTTTTTATCTTTCTCACTTTCCTGTGCACATCTCCCAATGCACACTTTTGAACTTAAATATCTTTCATTATATATTAGTAAAAATTATAACGATTGAATATTAATAATGTACTAATTGAAACGAATCAAACAAGATCCCACATGACTATATTTTTTCTTATAAATTGAAAAAAATTGAGATGATTCTCTCTAGGTATGAATAGTGTCAAGATTCTAAGTGAGAACAATAAAAAAAAAACAGAGGGAGTATGTTGGAATGTAAATATAGAAGTTTGAAATTGTTCTACAATACAATTCTAAAAATCGAAAAGAATATGGAAAAAAACTGATCATATGGTGATTAAGAAATAAAAGGCAAATCAAGAAAAAAAATACCATATTTGTATAATTTTCTTGAGTGATTGTCTCTTTAAATTAATTTTTTCACTTAGAAATTTAGAGATAACCCCATTCACTTTGATGAAAATCATGCTATATAAACTTTGAGATTGTTTTTTAATACAATTTGGATAATCATATCATTAAAAAAAATAATTTGTAAGAAGATAGTTTAATAAGAGAGAGGAGTTGAGCGAAACTGCAGAAAGCAAGGAGTGAAAGTTGTTGCATGATTGAGTGACAGTAGTGCTGCGCTTTGTGTTTTTATATGAGCCTCTGTATAAAACGATAGGCATAACAAAAGCTTCTTCTTTTAACTTTTTTTGTTTAAGAAAGTTTTTTTTGCTAAGCAAGTAATAAAATTACTTAGAGCAAATAGTTACAACCTAAAACCAACTAAGAGAAAGCAAACCTTTGCTAAGCAACAAAAAAAAAAGGTGGTTGGTCACATGTGTTATCATGACATTAGCTACATCAATCACTGAACATACGGGTCGTAAGTCGGTTTTAAAATTTATTTTTAATACACAATATGATTATGAAAACTTGAAATCAACCAGCTACTATTCAAATCATGATTTTAGGAGAAACATCCTAAAATCTTAAATTTATAAACAAAGTATTCCCCCGCATTTTAACGTGTTTTTTGTTTCATTTACGTAATTATAAATGTATATATCACGATTACGATATTTTTAAAGTTCAAAATGTTGTAACAAAGGATTTTTATATATATTAAGTATAATTTTACTTTTTATATTCTTTTAATCTTAAATACATGGACATGGATTCTAATAATCACGGATTCAATATATTTCGAATAAAAACAACTACTTAATATACAAAATAATGTTGTCGTACATTATACACGGCTCCAAATCATTTCTACATAAAACCTCCCGTGCATTTTTGCACGGGTGGAAAGCTAGTTACTCTATTATTTAGGATATTTGGTCCATCATAAAATAATATTATTATATTTGTTTCTCTTTTTTTTCACTTAAAAGTACTATTTTTTAACTTTTTTCTATTGTTTTACATTAAATACTCCCTCCGTTTCCTAAAGATATTCCATTTTTCCGTTTAAGGGTGTTTCCAAAAGATCTTCCCTCTTTTTCTTTATTCCTTATTTGGCAAAACAAATTTCCTTATTTACCCTCTCATGTCACTATCATATGATCCACCATTACATTATTAATTCAATTTTACTCCCTTTCTCTCTCCTACTTTAACCCCTTTTATTTGTTTATTTATCTTACCCCTTTCTCTCTCCTACTTTACTCACACCATGCCCCACACAACTTGATTTTTCTTGGTATCTGTAGGAACAGTAAGTGGGAAGATCTTTAGGAAACGGAGGGAGTAGCATCTAAAAGTTTGAAAGTGATATTGCTTAAATTATTATGCACACAATAATGTAGCAATTAAAAAACCAGAGGTAGTAGTATCGTAAAGGAGATGTATACTATATCCTGTTTGAATATACTTTTGTCCGACATATAACAAAAAATATTATAATGTAATGACTTTGAACATTCTAATTCTAACCTGAATAGGTTTTGCAGAAAAGCCCTAATTTTAATTGTATTTCTAATTTTAATTATAATTTGCTACTTTAATATGTTATTATAGTCAATATTTTTTTTTATACATTACTTTCCTACATAATCTTTAAAATAGTATAAATGGATCTTATTTTGAAGTAGTTTTTAAACACTTTCTAATGGTACAAATATAATAATTTTTTGACCTATATATTAAAAGTTATAGTTGATTTACTATACTTATGTATTTTATTGTGAACCCAGCTCTATTGTTTTTTATTACCTTGTAACTCTATTTAATTTTTAGAAAATTGGGATGACAGTTAAGACGTTTGGCAAATAGTTTTCAATGAGTATGCCAAATGTCGCGACCTCGTGAGCTGGCTTTTAGACCTTATTTAATACTCCCTCCGTCTTTTATTAGTTTACCCTTTTTTACTTTTGACACTATTCACATACATGACTTTGACTATCTCTTGTAATTTGTATTTAAGGAAAAATATAATCATGTGAGATCTTGTTGGATTCGTCTCAATGTGTATTATCCAAATATTAACTTTTTGTAATTTTTGCTTATCGAAAATTAGAGATATTAAGGTTCAAATTAGTATCTCGGCAAATGTGCTCCAAAGAAAGGGGTAAACTAATAAGAGATGGAGAGAGTATATTAGTTAAATGATGTGCTCATAATATAATCATAATTTTTAGATGACTCTTATAATTTTTTGTGAGAAACTAAACACAACTAATTCTTATGATGTTTTTTGCGATATAAAACTTGTTCGATTTCGATTCTTGACTTCTAATTTTAATAATTGACTCATATTGATAGTTCATGTGACTCACTTAACCTCCAATTTATTTTCGTTTTCTACCATATTTTTCGAGATGAAGACCGTTTTAGAGATGCAAAAAAGAAGAGAGAGAATGAAATGAAGAGTAATATATCAAGAAAATAAAAGAAATTGGGGGATTAGGTAGGTTACGTGATGTGTGTGTGCACGAGCGAGCGAGGAAATGCTTGAAAATAGTGGTATCAAACATTAAGTTATATCTCATAGCTTGTTTTTATAAAAGGTGATTATGTGGCAGTTATATTTATAGTACATTTAAAATGTCGTTTGTAATAATAAACCTAATTCGCAAAGTCAATATGTATAAAGTGAAAGTATTGGGTCAGATTTGCTCAGACGGCCAAACAGACTTAAAACCCGTCAAGTGTCAAACTTCATTCTTTCTCTCGTGCAATTCACCCGTCAAATTCTACTTTCTCTCTCCTCCCACCAACCTCCTCTACCATCACCACAAACTTAAAACTCCACAACAAATGCGCTCGACTTTCTGAATTCGGATAGTTCAACCCATTTCCACTTCTAACTTTTCAACGAAGACGAAGGGGGGGAGTCGAGGAAGCAACGTCGAGAAAGAGGAGGCACGACCGTAGGCTTGAAGAAGAACGCCATTGAAGAGGCTACGAAGAATAGTGCAATCACCTTCAAAGCTTTGGAATGAGATCTATTCAGCTACGTCATATGTGGTATCAATAAAACTTAGAAGAGGAGAGAAAAGTGATGGATGAATTCACGAGTTGAAGATCGTGAAGATGTTGCTTACGTGCATCAAGTTGTTGAAGTGCGACAGCTGTGATGGCTTTGGCCATGGAGGTTGGGGACGACGGCAGCGGTGGTGGTAATGAATGCGAAACTGATATTAATAATATTATAATACCAATTATTCAAATTACAATATTCGCCAATTATGTCAGATAATCAGGTACTAAAAGTTTCCTATCAGATATTGAAATTTTTATATCAGATAATCAAAGTTTAAAATCATATAATTAAATTTTGAAATCAGATATTCAAAGTTTTCTATCAAATCAAATATTCAAAGTTTAAGATCACATATTCAACTGGATGGCAATTGTCAACGAGCCTAGTTGGTTGAAGTATTGGGAGGTGTTATCCATAACCTAAGATCGAATCATGTCTACATCAATTGCCCTTATGACTCTCTTTATAACAAAAAAAAGAGAGAAATTAGACAAGGTGGCCCGTGATTATGAAAAATTTTACATGGTAAAAAGGAAAAAACAGATTCTACAAGGTGACCCTAGGCTATTATTTTACGAAGAAAACTAACATTAATGACTTATTCCATCAAAATTTTAGTTAATATATTTTTTTTACAAAAAGAAGTATCAAAAAATAATTATTTACACCTTTCTTTCCTCTGTCCTCCCTTCTTCCTCCTCCTTCCAGCCTCATCCCTTTACCCCTTAACCAGTCCCACCCCCTCCCAACCTGACCATTGCTTCAATGTCGCACCCCCTGTCTCTCCCCTTTTTGAACTATTGGAACTACTCAAGCTAATGCTGATGGCAATCAAGATAAAGCAGTTACTGCTCCTATTGTTCACTTCTATCACACGCCAGCTATTAGTTAGTTAGTTTAAAGGAGTTTGTTACAAGTTGTTAGAGGTTGTTAGAAGTTGTTAGAGTTTGTTAGCTCTATGTATATATACTCCTTCTTTCTCTCTATTGTAAATTAATTCATCTGATTACACAGAAATGAGAGTATGTCTGAATTCTTTTCTCTCTCTACAATTCTATTCTCTCTGAAATAATTCTGCACAAATCATCATTAATTCTTTGTTCATACAACTGAAATTCCGCATCCGATTATACTTTCTGCACTAAATCTTCATGAGAAGATCTGAAACGCATGAAATTCTGAAAAATCCAGGTCAATTCCTTCCTTAATCTGAAAAATAGCTGAAAGTTTCTTTGATTATTGTCAAATTTGTTCTAATTCACTTCTGAAATTGTAGAATTTAATCCTGAACAGTTGAAATTGTTTGCGGAAACCAATTGTGTGTGACTCAGTAATACTAAATTTCTGCAAACTTCTCTGAAATCATAGTTTTAGTATCATCTAGAACTCTGAATACTTCCAGATAGTCTGATTCCTCAAATTGATCCTTGATTTCATCTTCCTGATTTTGTATATTGATAACCTGATTTCTCAATCTCTTTCTCAACTCATCTTTCTGAATTTGATCATCCACTCTCATTGTGAAAATGTCTGAAAATGAAACACCTAATTCTACTCCAAATTCTTTACCTCTAAATCAAGATCCTAGTAGTATATACTGCATACATCCATCAGATTCAACAACATAAATTGTTTCTGTTAAGTTCAATGGAAGTGCATTCAATGATTGGAAGCGTTCAATGATCATTTCTCTATCTGCTAAAAACAAACTGAGGTTTGTAGATGGAAGTTTGGAGGTTCCTGATATTGGAACAAAAGAATTTGATGCTTGGGAGAGATGTAACAACCGGGTAATTTCCTGGTTGTTGGCTAATTTGGATCAATCTGTCAAGAAAAGTGTTCTTTTCTTTGAAACTATAGCAGAGATATGGAAAGATCTAGAGGAAAGGTTCGGATATTCCTACATGACACAAGTGTATGCTTTAGAGCAAAAACTTGCTGACACTAAACAAGGTAATGCTTCTGTGTCTGAATTCTATACTCAACTTGAGACTATCTGGAATGAGATCAATGATGCTCATCCTTTACCATACTACACTTGTCATAAATGCACCTGCAACTTAACTCAGAAGATATATGCTAGAGATCAAGAACATAAATTACTTCAATTCATGATGAAGCTGAAAGACTGTTTCTCTACTGTAAGGGGGAACATTCTCATGACGGAACCTCTTCCTAAGGTGGCTCATGCATATAGACTTTCATTAACTAATCATCCATTCCCACAACTACAATAATAGTAAACTAACAAATTCTACAAATTCCCAATTTCAACACCAAATTCCACAACAATGAACAATCAATCAAATTCCACAACAATGAACAATCAAATTCCACAAACCACAAATTCAGCTTAATTCTTAACTAACAATAAAAGATCCGCCAACTACTAATTCCACAAACCACAATTTCCACAAATTCTGAAATTCAGCCATATATCACTAACAAATTCCACAATCTGCCGACTGCCATATAACAATTTTAGAGGAAAGAGAAAGAAAGTTACCTGAATGCAGTGGCTGACAACTATGTCGCTACTATCGCCGTCGCCGGTCGCCGAAACTATTTCTGGAGAGCCGAGAAGAAAGAGAAAGAAAGTTAAGACTTAAGAGGGGATTAAGATTTAAGAATCAAAGTTAAGAGGAGATTCAAATTTACGGCTAAATCTAGATTATAAATTTATAATACGCGGAACAAAGAACTATAATTCAATAAACTTACCATTTAGGGCTACCTCGGTACTCCGTTTCTCCGACGAGACCACGATCTAGATTCAAGACTGAACAAAAAAACTCCGGCGACTGGCTCGATTTTTCGAGAATGAGAGTTGAGAGTTTGGGAGAGAGACTGAGTTTGAGGAGAGAGAGTGAAATTTTCAAATGAAACGTCAAACGCGTTCCTTATTTTTTCTGCCATTTTTTCCGATTTTTTTTTTTTAAAAAAAGCAGGGGTAGCACGTGCTACCCCTTATTACCACGTGGCTCCGCCACTGTCAGCAGAAGGATTATTTCTATTCGATATGTCAAGAGGGGTAGGACACCAAAAAATAGAAAAAAGATAAAGAAAAGAAAAGAAGTAACTACTTACATTAATTAAAAAATAAAAAAAGTAAAAATAGATAAGGGAACTACCTATTAATTGAAAAAGTAAAAAAAAGATAATAAAAAAAATATTACAAAAAGAAAACTGTCAACAATTCAAAAATTTCTAATTTATTATATATAATTAACAATTAATTTAATTTTCTACGTCCCCTAAAAAACTAACTTCCTACATATTTTCGCACACATCGTGTGCATATAAAACTAGTGGTAATGAATTACAACCTCCTTTGTGAATTCCCTCATATCTTTTAATTGTTACATTTTTTTTATTTAGGATATTTTAGTCCATCATAAAAGAATACTATTATATTTTTTTTTCTCTTTTTTCACCTAAAAGTATTATTTTTTGACTTTTTTCTATTATTTTACATTAAATAAGTCAAAAAGTAGCATCTAAAAGTTTGAAAGTGATATTGCTTAAATTATTATGCACACAATAATGTAGCAATTAAAAAAACAGAGGTAGTAGTATCGTAAAGGAGATGTATACTTTTGAAATTTTCACATATCCTGTTTGAATATACTTTTGTCCGACATATAACAAAAAATATTATAATGTGATAACTTTGAACATTCTAATTCTAACCTGAATAGGTTCTGTAGAAAAGCCCTAATTCTAATTGTATTTCTAATTTTAATTATAATTTGCTACTTTAATATGTTATTATAGTCAATATTTCTTTTTATATGTTACTTTACTACATAATCTTTAAAATAGTATAAAAGGATCTTATTTTGAAGTAGTTTTTAAACACTTTCTAATGGTACAAATATTATAATTTTTTGACCTATATATTAAAAGTTATAGTTGATTTACTATACTTAAGTATTTTTATTGTGAACCCAACTCTATTGTTTTTATTACCTTGTAACTCTATTTAATTTTTAGAAAATTGGGATGACAGTTAAGATGTTTGGCAAATGGTTTCCAATGAGTATGTCAAATGTCGCGATCTCGTGAGCTGGCTTTTAAACCTTATTTAATATATTAGTTAAATGATATGCTCATAATGTAATCATAATTTTGAGATGACTTTTATAATTTTTTGTGAGAAACTAAACACAACTAATTCTTATGATGTTTTTTGCGATATAAAACTTATTGTTCGATTTCGATTCTTGACTTCTAATTCTAATAATTGACTCATATTGATAGTTCATGTGACTCACTTAACCTCCAATTTATTTTCGTTTTCTACCATATTTTTCGAGATGAAGACCGTTTTAGAGATGTGAAAAAGAGAAGAGAGAATGAAATGAAGAGTAATATATCAAGAAAATAAAAGAAATTGGGGGATTAGGTAGGTTACGTGATGTGTGTGTGCACGAGCGAGCGAGGAAATGCTTGAAAATAGTGGTATCAAACATTAAGTTTTTATCTCATAGCTTGTTTTTATAAAAGGTGATTTTGTGGCAATTATATTTACAGTACATTCAAAATGTCATTTGTAATAATAAACCTAATTCGCAAAGTCAATATGTATAAAGTAACAGTATTGGGTCAGATTTGCTCAGACGGCCAAACGGATTTAAAACCCATCAGACGTCAAACTTCATTCTTTCTCTCGTGCAATTCACCCGTCAAATTCTACTTTTTCTCGCCTCCCACCAACCTCCTCTAGCATCACCACAAACTTAGAACTCCTCAACAAATGCGCTCGACTTTCTGAATTTATGGCGTTGGGCTAGGAGACAGAGAAAGGGTGTTGGGCTAGGAGAGAAGGGAAAAAAGGCAATGGAGGAGAGGAGAGAGAAAGGGCAGCGGAGGGGCATTTATGGCAGGGGTGGGAGGAGAGAGAAAGAGGCAGTTGAGAAGAAATCGAGTGGGTTGTGTGAGGGTGATTTTGTGGGGAAAGGGATGAAGTTTCAAAATATATTGGTTTAATATCTAAACTTTTATGTTCCCCTCAAAGAAAAAAAATATCTAAGAGCAACTCCACCGGTTGTTTGGAAGTCCTTGCTCGCAATTTTCCAAAAGATATAGCTACTAGCTTTATTGTTGGAGACAAATTTAGCTTGTTGCTTTGTGAAGCCAAGTAGCTCCACAAAGCTACTAGCTTTGTCAATTTTTGTGGGCCCCACTTTCACTTTTCTCTTTCATATTTTACTTTCCAATACACTTTCTCTATATATAATTGGAGTTATGACATGTGGGACCTACAAAAACTACAAGTAGTTGTAGTTTTTCAATGAGAGAGGTTGTAGCTTGAGAATGTTGTAGTTTGGAAATATGATGTGGCATACAAAGCTACAACTACTTGGAGTTATGACATTGTGCGTGGGTGCTCTAAGCTTTTATGTTTTTGATAAGTAAATGGAATATGCTCATTAATTTTACTTTTCTTTGTAAAACTATAGTACAGTGTCACCTTGTAGAATTCATTTTTTTTTTCTTTCGACTATGTAGATTTTTCAATAATTAAGAGCCACCATGCATAATTTCCCAAAAAAAAAGATCGCATATTCAATATTTGATCACCTAACATTAGATGTATAATATTTGAGATTAGAAATTGATTATCTGATATTAAAAATTGATTATTTAACATTAGATGTTGAATTCCTAAGATTAAAAATTGATTATCTAAGATGACCATAATAAATTTATAATGTTAGATATTGAATAATTCTCCCTCCTTTTCCTAAAGATCTTCCTTGTTACTGTTACTACAGATACCAATGAAGGATCCATTTGTATAGGGTGTGGGGTGGGTAAGTATGAGAGAGAAAGGAGTTAAGATAAATAAACAAATAAAAAAGGATTAAAGTAGGAGAGAGAAAGAGAGTAAAATTGAATTAATAATGTAATGGTGGACCATATGAATATATGATAGGGACATGAGAGGGTAAAAAAGGAAAAAAAATTCAAAAAAGGAAAAAAGTAAAAGAATAAAGATCTTTTAGAAACGCATTTAAACGGAAAGAGGGAAGATCTTTAGAAAACGGAGGGAGTATGATATAAGACATTTAATTTCTGACATCATACAATCAATATCTGATATAAAACATTGAATATATGAATCAGACATTGAATATCTGATATGAGATATTCAATTCCATTAGTCAAATCAAAAATTATGATAAATAATTAAAGTTTAATCAGATAATCAGAGTTTCAAATTAGATATTCAATATTTTTTTCCGGAGAATTAATGTATACTCGTCTGACCATAAGTTATGGTCAAACAAGTCTAGTCGACCCAATACCTTCTCATATGTAAAAACTAGTAATTTTTCACGCTATGATTGCATGTCATATTAACATTCTTTTTCTCAATTATTTTTCTTAAATCAATGTTTCGTTGCTTTTTTAGTTACTTGTTTATCATTATTCAAATCTCCATTCTATAAGTGAAGGAAATACAAAGCATAAGAAAACCTATGCTCAAATAAAGTGGAAGTATTTGTGTATCAAATTCAATCATTGAATATTGATAAAGTGGAAGAGTTTGATTTATATAATAGAGAACACCGAATAATAATCAGCAATTAGGTTTTGAAATATTATCATTATAATTTAAATATGAAATTCAAATTTTATTCTTTGTACAGATTGTTTCAATCAAGTTATATTGCCAATTTAATTTTTAATCAGAATTTTTCATACACATTTAAGAAGAGAAAATCATTCTCCTTAATTTAATATTTAGTTGAAATTTGAAATTCAATTCCATTATTAACTTATCCAATTTATATGTCAAGTCAGAAGAAGAAAAAAGTATTTAATGTTATATGGCAATTTAAATTAATAAGGGTATATTAGACTTTTTGTGAGGGGACACCATCTTCCTCCCCCTTTACTTATATAATAGAGATGAATATTTAATACGATTCGATCCTGGTTGCATTTTCAATTAGAGCTTTTAACCAAAATCCATAAGTAGAGGTCAAATTTCAAAATTATCATAACAAACTAATTAATTTATACTTTAGTTGTTTCTAAATACATGCAATATTCTCGACCTACACACTATCTATTACACGACTTTGTTCCTTAGTATATCTTTAATTATGTATAAGTAAAAATTACAAAAATTTGATATATGAAATTAAAGTATGAATTAAAACTAATCAAATAAGGCCACACTTGATTATATTATTTCTTATACATTTGTGAGACAATTGAGATAAGGTTGGTAGATAAAATGGTGAAGTAGTTACTATAAATGTTACATACACTAGGGTTAAAAACAGAAAGGGCTGCGCTTTTCGTAAAAGCGCAGCCCTACTAGTGAAGGGCTGCGCTTTTCTAAAAAAGCGCAGCCCTACTAAGCAGAAGGGCTGCGCTTTTTAAAAAAGGCGCAGCCCTTCACTAGTAGGGCTGCGCTTTTTTAAAAAAGCGCAGCCCTTCTGTAGGTAAGAAGGGCTGCGCTTTTAAAAAAGCGCAGCCCTACTAAGTGAAGGGCTGCGCTTATTTAAAAAGCGCAGCCCTTCTGTTATGTAGGGTTGCGCTTATTTAAAAAGCGCAGCCCTTCTGTTATGTAGGGCTGCGCTTTTTTAAATTTTTTAGAAAAGCGCAGCCCTTCCTGAAAAAATTTGAAATTTCGGAATCGCGGGCTTTGAAATATTGAGCGGGGATTCGTCAAATATATTATCCCTCATTCTTTCTCCTCTCTCACGTCCCTCATTATTTCCTTTCCTCCTTCTCTCTCATCCTCTCTTCTCTCTCAAAAACTCCCATAAACATTTGCGACAAAAACCTTGAAATGATTTGCACTAAACATGGCGACGGAGTCCGATTGCCTATTGTGATACCTTTTCGGAAGCGGAACGGGCCAACTATAATGTTCTTGCACTAAAATGATTTAAGCCATCCGAGTTCGTTTAAGCCTCCAAATAGGCATTTTAAGTTTTTCCGAATTTTTTTTTCCCTTAAATTATGTATTAGGGTTTTGTTTTATGTATTTAAACATTATTAGGTTAATGTTTGGAGGTAGTTCTTGTATTTTCAGATCTATAATGTTCTTGTATACTTCTCTTTGTTTATATATTTTGATTAATGTTCTTGTATACTTCTCTTTGTTTTGATTAATGTTCTTGTATACTTCTTTTTGTTTATTTTGATTAATGTTCTTGTATACTTCTCTTTGTTTATTTTGATTAATGTTCTTGTATACTTCTCTTTGTATATAATTTCTTGTATTTTCATCTTTGTTTTGATTAATGTTCTTGTATACTTCTTGTATACTTCTTGTATACTTCTCTTTGTATATTAGTTTTTGTTCCTTTTTTTCATTTTCGTTTCATTCTTTTTATTGTTTTGGGTTTAGTATTTTCGTTTCGTTTCTCTTCTCTTCTGTTTAATTTCAGAAAATGTGAGATTATGAGTAAAAAAATGTCAAAAAAAAAAATTTTTTTTTATTTTTTTTTGTAGGAAGGGCTGCGCTAGTTAGTTATTTTTTTTTGTAGGAAGGGCTGCGCTAGTTAGGAAAAAAGCGCAGCCCTTCTGGGCTAGAAGGGCTGCGCTTTTTCCTAACTAGCGCAGCCCTTCTAGCTTAAGGGCTGCGCTTTCTAGCGCAGAGCTATAAAAGTGAAGGGCTGCTACTGAAAGGGCTGCTGTCAATAAACGCAGTCCTACATGTCTTTTTTAGCGCAGCCCTTCTTTATTTTTCCACTAGTGATATATTTAGAAACACAGATTGTATATGACAACCTATAAGTGGAAAACAAATTGTCAAAGTAAAATTACTCCAAACTTATAAAATTTATTATGTACAAACCACCCTTAATTACTCCAACCATAAACCTGCTAAGTCTGGTACGATCATCATCATTAGAGGAACTAAAAATGGATTTAATTTTTCCCTTCACATTTTAATTTCACAGCTCATAACAACTACTTCATCCATTCTTCTAATAGATTTTCCATTTTACCTTTCAGCTATGCCAATGCATATTTTGTGCCATTAATATCTTTAATTACATGTTAGTAAAAATTATAAAAGTTTGATTTTCGTAATATAGTCAATAAGGCGAATCAAACAAGACACCACATGACTATATTGTTTTTTCTTATTCTTATGTATAGGATTTTTTCGATGCTCGTATAAAATCTTCGAATTGATCGTCTACTCGTTATTATTGTCGTTGGTTATAATATATAATATTAGAACATATGAAGAGTCGCTCTATTCCTTTACTCACTAGAGTGGTTATACGCAATTGATTAGTCGAAATAAGAGTTGACTAAGAGAATACACTAAACATCACGATAAACAATATAATGTTTTATTAGTTTTTGTTATTATCCATATATTTATTGCACACTTAGATATGTATATGTATGTCGACTTAATGCTTTTAATAATATGATTCGTTTACAAAATCCATTATAAAATCAAAATAACCCAACAAGGAGTTAACCGAAGTTGAATTAACGTTCAATAGCAAATGGACCTGATGCTTCACAATGATCGAACCAGAGTATACTTGACTTTACCCAAGCATATATGAAACCCAAATATGACTTGCGCAAACCCGGTTAAAAATTATCCACAAGTGATCATACCAGATAATGGATCGACTTGTAAATGAAACGTTCAGACCTGTTCGGCAACCGACAATCCCATGATTCAAATGTGATCGACCCAGTTGAACAAAAACCTGACCAATCACAACCTGGGACATTAACTGACAGAATCTTGACCTGTTCGGATCTGACCTGGTTTGCCTTGAGTATACCTAGATGCTGTTTGAAAACCTATTTTGACACCACTATACACACGTCACCAAAATAATGTAAATATTTAAAAAAATCTACCTATTTTTCACGAAAAAGCCCAAGCTCGCGCATTTGCCTGGGTCCCAATACTAACTCTTTTCAAAAATAGAGATCGGTAATAAATAACAACTATTCCGGTTGTAGTTGGCAATTTTATGGAACTAATTAGTGATTAGTACTCGTAAAGGAATAAGCAAATATAACAGGACTTGTGTTGTTGCCGGCTTTTGCCACTCTTTTTTTGATATTATAAAGATATTCAATTGTGTACAATGTTGGACTTGGACAATGTGAATAAAGTAAAGCATGATTCATGAATACTCCCTCCGTTTCCTAATGATCTTCCCACTTTTCGTTTAAGGGTGTTTCCAAAAGATCTTTCCTCTTTTGCTTTATTCCTTATTTGGCAAAACAAATTTCCCTATTTACCCTCTCATGTCACTATCATATGGTCCACTATTACATTATTAATTCAATTTTACTCCTTTTCTCTCTCCTACTTTAAGCCTTTTTTATTTGTTTATTTATCTTAACCCCTTTCTCTCTCATACTTTACTCACACCATGCCCCACACAACTTGATTTTCCTTGGTATCTGTAGGAACAGTAAGTGGGAAGATCTTTAGGAAACGAAGGGAGTATTACCTAAAAAATTTAGGTTGTATTCACTTAACGAAAATCTAACTATGTATACTTTTATGCCCTGGTATTATTTAGGAATGGAAAATTTGTCAGAAACTACTTTTATAATCACTTTTTTTGTGAGAAATCACCTTTTAAAAAAAATTGGTTAATTAGCCACCTTTTTAGTTATTTTTTTGTTGGAAGCCACCACTTGCCGGAAAATGGACATTGACTGCCGATTTTCGGCTTTGACCATCACGCATGGCACGTGATGTCATAACACCCTTCTTTCTTCCTTTTTTTCCCCGATTTCCCCCAAAACCCATTATCTTCCTTCATCTGTCTCTTTCTCTCTCTTGAGCACCTAAATCTCTTCCTCATATCCGATTATAACAACAAATTATTTTGTTCAAACTCTTCATTTCTAAACTGATCATTTTGAGATCAAAAAATCGATCCTAAACTGATCCTAAAAGAAAAGTTCAAGGGAGGAAGATGCTAGCAGAAGAAGGGAGAAGTGTGAAGGTGGAAGAAATGGCGAAAATCTGGAAAAAAATGGCGAAAATATGGAAAAAATGGCGAAAATTTGATGGTCAACGCCGGAGAATCGAGGTCAACCATCGGATTCCGGCAAGTGGTGGCTTCCAACCAAGAAAAAAAAACTAAAAAATGTGGCTAATTAACCAATTTTCTTAAAAGGTGGTTTATCACAAAAAAGTTATTATAAAAGGTAGTTTCTAACAAATTTTCCTTTAAGAAAAGAATACTCCGTATGACATAAGTATAACTTTTACATACCATAGCACAATGATAAAGTTGGGACTTGGGAATAAATGAAGAAGTTGTTTATGCCAAATTCTGATCAGGCAGAACTTAGCTGAGGATCTACAGCTAATGGAGATGCAGTTAACAATGAATGCTAGCTACGAAATTAAAAGAGGATGCAAAGAGAAGACAGAGACACCAAGAAATGGTGACGCGGAAAACCCCAAGAAGAGGGTAAAAACCGCGGGTGGAATTGAGTCCACCAATCCACTATGTAGGAAGATTACAACTTATAGCTAGCAGCTAGCACTTGTAGCTTATACTAAATACACTTGTGAAATATTTGTGAAAGTAAATGGAAGTGTTCTAATGAAGCAATGTTAATGAACTGCCTTTTCCCCAATACTTCCACTCCTATTTATATCCATACATTTATTATAACGTTGCTTTACATGTTTACGTTGCATAACTAATCTCCTAATATGATGCCATGATCTCCTAATATCAAGGAGTATCTCCACTTCTGCTTAATGACTTTGTCAACCCTATTTTGTAGGCGCAACAGCATTATTTGACTTGATCTTGATCAGTATCCAATGCTCTTTGAATCAAATTTATTCAACTCCCTTCGTTCCTGCTTGCTGTAGCTGCTACCTGATAACTTCTAGCTAGGACGGATGTATATCCTGCAGATTCAGCTTAGCAAAATTTTTAGGACATAACAATTGCCCCTAACTTGTGATGCCAACCTAGGCGCAACTGAGTTAAAATCGCAAGTTACCAAACAAACAAATACTTGTTAGCAAAAAGCTCAAAAATAAATTTGTGCTATCTTAGAAGATTTTTATCTTTTCTTCGAGGAAAAACGTTTGTAGATAAAAATTTTAAAAGATAAACTCATCTAGCCATTTGAAAAGATAATTTTCTCGGGAGAAGATAAAACTATCAGATAATTGATTACTTATCAACATAGAAAGATAAATTTTAAGCAACATTAAATACTTATCCGTTAGCTTAGGCTACCGTTGAGCTATAGTATTTAAAGACCTCTCAGCCCTTCTTGAACTTTACTTTATTTCTCTGCGAATTCCTTTTCTCCTCAGGTAAACCTTCTCTCTTTCGTTTGTTTCCTCAAGAATTTTCTTTTAGATCTTTCGCTTTTTCTGATGGGCAGAGCTATAGATGATGTTGCTTCATCTGTTACTGAGCGAGATATAGAGATGCTCAAAGTTTTAGGGGGTTTCCCTGAAAGTACTCAGATCATACTCCCACTTACATGCAGACCCGAAATCTGCCCGGAAGACTACATTTGCTATTATGAACACCCTTTCTACCTAGGGTATAATTACGAGTTTTCTCCCCTCACTAGGTCCTTTATGGAGGTTTTACACCTATCCCCTGGCCAGCTGATGCCGGCTTTTTGGAAAACTTGCTCGACTTTAGAGACCTAACTAAAACATGGCACAACCCTTTTCTTTAAACGAGCTTTTGACCGCCTATAGTGTTAGAAATCAAAAAGGGTTTCATAACTTTTAGGGCAAGGCTCCCCTCCCCCTTGATAGAAGGCACAATCGCTTCTGACTCTCTATGGAAGACTAGGTATTTCTTCGTAGTGAAGGATTCGCTGGGCGAAGCTGGGAACCATCTAGTTGGGGGTTGGTCTAATAAAGGTACTTATCTGTTCAATTTCGTTTTGCTCCTAAAAATGAATTAACTAGGTTCTTACCTTGTTTTCTTGCAGGTCTTGGCCCCGTTATCTCCCAGATCCCTGAACAAGCTGAGAGATTACCTGAATTGCTCAAGTTTCCTGTTGAGGAACGCACCTTCGCAGCTCCTACCGAGGTTCTACCCTTAGATTCCAGAGCATCTTCTCGCACTAACTCGATGTCGACAGGTAATTTCGATTTTTGGTGCAGACTTTACTTGGCTAACAACTCTTAGATATTAGGCCAACTAATTTTTCTCATTCATGCAGCTCCAGCAAGATCCAGTAACCTGTCCGACGAGGATGCAATGGACAGGCTCAAGAATAGGAAGAGATCAGCTGCTTCTTCTGGGCAGTCTCAGATTGAAAGAGTTCCTCGCAAGAACCTACGCTCATCCTCCATCCCAACCACCATTGACATCACGACTGATTCTCCTAGGGATGAGGTCCTTGTGAGCTTTCCTGCTGACTTTCTAGCTGAAGAAGGTCTAGAAGGTGGGATCTGGCCTGCAGCTGACAAGCTCGTATTCCCAGCTGCACAAAAGAGGTTAAAGGGACAGGACCCTGAGGTCATCCTGAACCATGCTGTCCAGCTATCCCTACAGGTTAGTAACATCTTTTGACCTACTTTAAATCAAGAAAATGATTAATGCCGCTTATACTTATGATTTTTATTGCTTCGCCAGCTTTCCCAGAGTTGCATAGCTGCCAGGGACAGCTTGCGGACTGTTGCTACCCTACAGGATAAGGTGGCTCGTCTGCAAAAGGACAATTTGAGCCACCAAGCTAAGCTGGAGAGGGAGAAACAGTCTCGGCTGGATGCTGAGAGCAAGTTAGCTGCTGAGCAAAAATTAATGGAGAAAGAGAGGCTGGAAAAAGATGAGAAGATAGCTGAGGCGGAGAGGAAAATGCACGCCTGGCTGCAGCTGTAAGAGAAGCTGAGGAGAGGGCTTTAGACATCCAAGCTGAAGCAAAAATTATCGAAACTGCGAAGCTAGCTTTCCTGATTAAGTTCAAGAAGCTAGATGACAAGGGTGTCAATTTCTATATTGACAGATTCCTCAAGCTGGATTCTATGACCGCTCTGGAAGCTTTAGCTACAGGTGGCAAAACAAATGACTCGGAGAAGTCTACAGCTGAATCCCCTCCTTCTCTCAACCAGCCAGAAGGTGCTGTTCTTGGTGACAAGGACAAGGTTGCTGGCGATGACGCCAGCGTGATCTCTTAATTTCTTCAATGCTTTCATTAGCTTTTCTTTTGGAACAATTTAGTTTTAATTAGCTTGGATACTTTTACCATTGCCTATGGGGGCAATGTGTTTTTGTAAGAACATATTTTCTTTCAGCAATTTAATCGTTTGAACTTATGTCTTTGCCTTTTGATCTTAGCTATTGATACTTTGATGAGTACTTAAGTTACATGCATGCTTTTTGATCTTAGGTATTAGAACAACATATTTACCTGGGGTAAGTGTTGTTCAACTTAGGTTGGGCCCGTTTCCTTGGTGCTACGACCATCAGCTAAGTTTGGGTGAACTAACCCTTAGCTGCTTGATGCTGGTGCTACGACCTTGTAGCTGGATCTCAAAATTCCAGCTACCCACCTGGGTGTTGCAACCCCTTGCGTTTACCTGCGTATGAAGTGGACTTTAGATGGCTTGCTGCTACGAGCATAAAATACTTAAGTTGTTAGACAAATTAAGTGGTTGTTTACCTGGTGGACCAATGCTTTGTGCAAAGCAGTGGTTGCCTTTAAAGATTCTGGCGTCTTTGGCCGATAGTAACCTGGTAGGTGCCCCAGGTTAGAAATGATATAGCTTAAGGTGAGAAGCGTTCCAGCTTCTAGGTATTGCTTTTCCATCTTTAGTAGTTAGACGATAAGCTCCTTTTCCAACTACTTGATCGATTAGATAGGGGCCTTCCCAGCTGATCCCTAACTTACCTGCATTGGCCTCTTGGGTATTCTGGAAAACTTTCCTTAGAACCCAATCTCCTACCTTGAATACTTTAGCTTTGACATTCTTGTTGAAGCTACGAGCCACTATTTGTTGTTGTGCAGCCATTCGTACTAATGCATTATCTCGAATTCTTCGATGGAATCTAGGTCGTAGCTAAGCTCTTTGTCGTTGGCTTCAGGAGTCATCAATCCATATCTAGCTGTAGGGACAGCTACTTCCGCAGGTAGCACCGCCTCGCATCCATACACAAGTGAAAAAGGAGTTCTTCCTGTGGCGCCTCTTGGTGTTGTTCTGTTTGCCCACAGCACCTTAGGTAGCTCTTCTACCCATCTTCCCTTCTTAGCTTTTAGGCGCCTCTTGATGCCATTGATAATTACTTTATTGCTGGACTCAGCTTGTCCGTTAGCTTGCGGATATCTAGGTGTGGAAGTTATCAAGCTGATGTTCCATTCGTGACAGAATTGCCTTGTCTTGTCACTTATGAATTGTGATCCGTTATCACAAATGATTTCGCTGGGTACCCGAATCTGCAGATAATGTTAGTATGCAAAAAGGATATTACTTCTTTATCTCTCACCTGCTGGAATGCCCCAGCTTCGATCCATTTAGAGAAGTAGTCCGTGAGTGCTAACATGAAAACTTTTTGCCCTGGAGCTACAGGCAATTTCCCCACAATGTCCATGCCCCACCTCATGAAAGGCCAGGGTGTTAAGGTGGGGTGCAATATCTCAGCTGGCTGATGTGTCATGCCTGCGTGTTTTTGGCAGCTTTCGCATTTTTGCACATACTTCTTAGCATCAGCACGCATGGTTGGCCAATAATACCCGTATGCTAGGATTTTGTTTGACAAGCTTCTTCCAGCTGCATGAGATCCGCATTCACCTTCATGGAACTCCTTGAGGGTGGGCTCCCATTGGTCTTTGTCTAAGCACCTTTGTAATAGATCGTAGCTGGCGCAAGCTCTTTTGAATAGAGTGCCAGAAATAACATGATATCTTGTGGCTTTCATTCGCAGCTTCCTAGCTTCCAGCTTATCTTCTGGCAAGATGCCCCTCTCCAGAAAATCGATGATTGGCTGGGTCCAGCTAGTACTTCCTGCCTGGTTGTCATCTGTTTGCACCATGTTTACCTCTTTGCTGATAGCTGGCTCAGCTAGGTGGGCTATAGGTATTGATTTGAAATCGCATTTTCTGAGAGCTGATCCGAGGTTAGCTAGGGCGTCTGCCTTGGTATTCTGGTCCCTTGGGATCTGCTTTATGCTGAACTCTTCGAATAACTTGGCTTTGTCTTTGGCTAGCTCTAGGTAAGAGGCCATTTTAGAATCTTTAGCTGCGTACTCTCCATTTACCTGGCTTACTATTAGCAACGAATCACTGAAGACACGCAAACTGTTAGCTTTTAAATCATGTGCTAGTGTCATACCTGCTATTAAGGCCTCATATTCAGCTTCATTGTTGGTAGCTTTAAAATCGCAGCAGATAGCGCGTACTATCATGTCCCCTTGTGGCGACTTTAGCACTATACCTAGACCAGCCCTCTGAAGTTTGAGGATCCATCTACATACAGCTGCCATGAGCCTGATTTACCTACTTTGTTAACGTGGCGCGCTTCTTCTTCAGCGGTAGCAGCTAAGTCAGGGCTAAAGTCTGCCACAAAGTCAGCTAGGGCTTGCGATTTTATAGCTGTCCTGGGTAGATACCTAATGTCATGTGCACTCAGGGATATGGCCCATTTGGCCATTCTCCCTGAATGCTCAGGTTTTCGTAATACTGCTTTGATGGGGTAATTAGTCATAACATGAATGGGGTGAGACTCAAAATAGTGCCTCAACTTACGAGATGCCATATATAAAGCTAATACTAACTTTTCAAGTGATGTGTACCTGGTTTCAGCATCCAGCAAGATTTGCTAACGTAATAAACTAGGAGTTGTTGATTTTCGCTTCCCTGGCTAGTACCGCACTTACCGCTTTGCTGCTAACAGCTAGATACAGCTGGAGAGTCTCTCCTGTGGATGGCTTTGATAATAGGGGAGGTTGAGCCAGGTAGGCCTTCAGATCCTGCAATGCAGCTTCATGCTCATCTGTCCAGTTGAATCCTTTATTCTTTTTTAGCACGTTGTAAAACAGTGGCACTTGTCGGATGATCTGGATATGAATCTGTTCAGTGCAGCTACCCTTCCTGTCAGCTTCTGGACCTCTTTCAGGTTTCGCGGTGACTGGAATGTTGATTAGTGCTTGCACTTGGCTGGGATTGGCTTCTATTCCTCGCTGGGTGACTATATAGCCCAAAAACTTGCCTGCTGGGACACCAAAGGAACACTTGCTAGGATTGAGCTTCATCCCATACTTCTTTAAGACCTTAAAGGTTTCTTGCAGGTGGTCCACATGATCCTCTGCTTTCTTTGTTTTGACCAGCATGTCATCTATATAGACTTCCATCGTGTCCCCCAGCTGCTTCTCGAACATCTTGTTGACTAGCCGCTGGTAGGTGGCACCCGCATTTTTTAGCCCAAAGGGCATTACCTTGTACAATAGATGCCTCTTTCAGTCATGAAGGCGGTCTTTTCTTGGTCTGCAGGATCCATTAGTATCTGATTGTAACCTGAGTACGCATCTAGGAATGTCAGCCTTTCATGGCCAGCTGTAGCGTCCACTAATGCATCAATATGTGGCAGCGGGAATGGATCTTTAGGGCACGCCTTATTGAGATCTGTAAAATCGATGCACACCCGCCATTTGCCATTTTTCTTTCCAACAACCACCACGTTAGCTAGCCAATCGGGATATTTGACTTCTCGGATTTTGCCAGCTTTGAGTAGCTTGTCCACCTCTTCGTTGACTATCATATTTCTTTCTGGAGCAAACTTCCTTCTTTTCTGCTTCACGGGCTTTGAGTTGGGATCGACGTTTAGCTTATGGGTGATGATGTCAGGCTCAATGCCTACCATGTCTTCATGGCTCCATGCAAAACAGCTTACATTTTTCTTTAAGAATTCAATGATCTGCTGCTTCTCCTCAGCTGGTAGGGATGCCCCAATCTGCACGGTCTGCTCTGGCTTTGCTGGGTCCAACGCCACTTCATCTACATCTTGATCTGTTGGCTTGGCTGGCGCTGGACCTTGCTGTAATTGCTAGATAGATTCCTTTTTTGCTTTTAGAGATATGCTATAGCATTCCCTAGCCAGCTTGCGATCGCCCCTGATTTCTTGTACTCCCCACTTGGTAGGGAATTTAATAGTCTGGTGATAGGTGGAAGGTACAGCTCGCATTTTGTGGATCCATGGTGTCCCCATTATGATGTTGTATGCTGAGGGACAATCTACCACATTGAACCTGGTTTGGAGGTTGACTCCTTTTGCATAGGTGGGCAATACGATTTCTCCGAGCGTTGTAGCTGGCTCGCCATTGAACCCGAACAGAACGGTTGCTTTCCTGAGGATATCAGCTTCCTGCAGCCCCATGCTTTCTAGAGCACTTTTGAAAATGATATTAGCTGAGCTGCCATTGTCTATCAGGACTCGCTTCATGAGGCAATTGCTGACGGTGAGAGACACGACGAGGCCGTCATGATTATCAGCTTCTTCATCTCCATCTTCTTCGTCGAAGCTGATGGTCATGCTTCTGAGCTTTTTCTCTTCAGCACTCCTCAGCGGGCTAGGTGCATTTTGGAACCTTCTCGAGCAAATCTCTTGGCTGCAGAGTATGTTAGTCCACATATTTCTGAACCTCCAGAGATAGAATTGATTACCTTATCGTGCAGGGGCTCAGGTGGTGGATGAGGCTGTTGCTGGCTGGGGCCAGCTTTATCTTCTTGCTGCCCCTTTTTCCCCATCAAGTGCTCGAGATAGCCCTTCTTGAGCAGCCACGCCACCTCCTTTTTGAGAGCATTGCATTCTTCTGTTCGATGGCCATGGTCGCCATGGTAGCTACACCACTTGGTGGTGTCCTTCTCGCTGTCTGGTCTGTCGTTTTTGCGAGGCCACCTAACTGTGGTTCCCAGCTTTTCTAATGCGTTTACTACGCCTCCTGCATCCACGTTAAAACAGTAGGAAGCAATGGAAGGGTAATCATTGTTAGACGATTTACCTGTGGCCTTGCTGGCTACGTTATTACTTTCGCGCTTCTGATATGGTTGATGGCGCCAGTCAGTCTTCTTCTGGTTCTGGGATTTCCGATCATAGCTAGGCTCGCTTACGTACCTGGACGCCTCGTCCTCTTCGACACGTATCTCAGCCATGGCTCTGGCCCTGACCTCTTCGAATGTGCCACATGGGTACCTGGTCAATTCATAATACAGTCTAGATTTATAGGTTAGTCCTCTCCTGAATGCTTCGATAGCTGTGGGAACATCCAGGTTCTTGACAGAGATCATTTCCTTGTTGAATCGATCTAGGTACTGCCTCACAGCTTCATTGGCTTTCTGGGTGATGCGGTAAAGTCGCCGGTGTGCTTCTCTAGGATTCTGCTGCTTGCAAACTGCATATAAAACTTGTTAATTAAAGCAGCAAAATTTTGAATGCTACCTGGCTTAAGACTTATCAGCCATTGTAAAGCAGGTCCAGATAGGGTGGCCCCGAAGGACTTGCACATGGTGGCTTCTAGCAGATGCTCAGGAATGGACAGAGTCCACATCTTCTGTTTATATTGAGCCACATGGTCATAGGGATCCGCAGCTCCATCATACAGCTTGTGAGGCTGGGTCACGTTGATCTTTTTGGGAATCCTGGCTCTTGCGATTTCTTCCACGAAGGGGGATTGGGCGTAGCCATCAGGAGATTCTTCAGCCACAGGGGTAGGTGCTCCAGGTAGCTTCGTCAGCATGCGAAGTATTTTCCTGTTCTGAGATTCTAGGAGCGCCATTTTCCTGGCTGTGGGATCAGCTTCATCTGCTTCATCGTCGGATCTAGCTGCTCCATACTCACCTTCGCTGGCCTCGGAATCTTCGAGATTAAGCGCTTTAGGAATTATGTTCCGGATACGCTGTTTGGGTGTTTTGTTACTTTTGACAGAGTCCAACTCTTTCCTGAGGCTGTCAATGGTCTGCTGGGCCTCAGATTGAGTGCGGTGAAGGTCCTCCTGAGCCTTCAGCAAAGCCGCTTTCATTGCCTCAGCAGAATCGTCAGCCATTTCAAAGTTGGGTTGAAGTGTTTCTTTTGGGATTTTGATGAGAGTTTAGCTGTAGAGCCCCACGGTGGGCGCCAAACTGTTTATGCCAAATTCTGATCAGGCAGAACTTAGCTGAGGATCTACAGCTAATGGAGATGCATTTAACAATGGATGCTAGCTACGAAATTAAAAGAGGATGCAAAGAGAAGACAGAGACACCAAGAAATGGTGACGCGGAAAACCCCAAGAAGAGGGTAAAAACCGCGGGTGGAATTGAGTCCACCAATCCACTATGTAGGAAGATTACAACTTATAGCTAGCAGCTAGCAGCTTGTAGCTTATACTAAATACACTTGTAAATATTTGTGAAAGTAAATGGAAGTGTTCTAATTAAGCAATGTTAATGAACTGCCTTTCCCCAATACTTCCACTCCTATTTATATCCATACATTTATTATAACGTTGCTTTACATGTTTACGTTGCATAACTAATCTCCTAATATGATGCCATGATCTCCTAATATCAAGGAGTATCTCCACTTCTGCTTAATGACTTGTCAACCCTATTTTGTAGGCGCAACAGCATTATTTGACTTGATCTTGATCAGTATCCAATGCTCTTTGATCATCATTCAACTCCCTTCGTTCCTGCTTGCTGTAGCTGCTACCTGATATCTTCTAGCTAGGACGGATGTATATTCTGCAGATTCAGCTTAGCAAAATTTTTAGGACATAACAGAAGTCAACACCAACTTTGATATTGATGTGTGGATGCCATATCATTATAGTCTATCGACATTCCCCTTCCCTGTTTTTTATACTTTATACTGCCTTTGTGGCTCATAGTCATATGGATCAAACAAAAAATTATAGTCTATAGACAATATAATGCCAATTTTTCCACTTGTCTAAACAGTTTCAAAATCCTTTTTTTCTACTTCCTACGCCCTAGTGCCCTACAAAATCCTTTTTTTCTACTTCCTACGCCCTAGTGCCCTACACATGACTTACCAATTACCATCCCCAGAATATAGAAAAATTCACTGAAAATCGCCAAAATTTATGGTCATATGTCATTGAACGCAACCAACATTATATATAGTTGGTGACTTGGTGTAATAAATGGTGTTGCCCTATATGTATCTACTACTTGCAAGCTGCACAGAAGTATAGCTCGTGTCATATCAACCAAATTTTCCAATAATTTGGCAAATTTGGCCAGTCAAAAAAGGACGCAACAATATCTATCAAATGTCTCCCAAGAGAGGCAAAAATATATATTGTTTAAGGCTATGTTCAGTTCACCTTATTTTTGCTTATTTCAGATCTAATCAGATCAGATCAGATCAGATCAGATCAGATCAGAAAAAATAAGTTCAGATCAGATCAGATCAGATCAGATCAGAAAAAATAAGTTCAGATCAGATCAGATCAGATCAGATCAGACCAGATCAGATCAGATCAGATCATGCTTATATTTAAAAACTTATTAGTATTAAATATCTTTCACTACATATTAATAAAAATTATAATAATTGAATATTAATAAAGTACTCATTGAGACGAATCAAACAAGACCCCACATGACTATATTTTTTCTTATATATTAAGAAAAATCTAAAAGATTATCTCTAATTGTGAATAGTGTCAAGATTCTAAGTGACAAAGATAAAAAAGTACAAAGGGGGTATTATTATTTACTAGTACATTTGTTCAAAAGAATTATTATTGTTGTTGTTGTTGTACTTATTAATTATTAATATTGGTAATTATTATTAATCTTGTTGTTACCATTATAAATGTCATTGCTATTATTATATTAAGTTATTTGTTGTTATTAAATAATAGAAAATTAAAAGCCACATGTTAAGAACATAAGATTGACGCAAAAATAAGAAATATATAAAATATGATATCTCAAATTCATGACAACGAAACTACTAATTTCGGATTACATTTCAAAATAAGCTAAGTGTGACATACAAATTATAAATTTAGATTCGGTATACCTCTTCTTACCGAATTCCAAATCTCTCTAGCTATTTGAAGTTGCGCGATATTTATTTATTTTTTGCTCAAGTCATAGTTGTTTGTATATCTTGTTCTATTTTATATGGAAAAAAAGAGTTCAGTTTGCCGACTTCTCAAGTGTGAAACTTTTTTTTAAGGGAAAATGTGAAACATTGTATAAGTGCTGTTATAAAATAATGACTTGAGTTATATAATTATTTTTAGTAATAATAATAATTATGATTATAATTATTATTGTTATTCTTATAATAATGATAATAATAATAATTATTATTAATAATAAAAAGTGTATAAAAGTTGTAATAGAAATAAAATGATAATAATAGTAACACTATAAAGAAGATCTTATAATGTATTGCATAATAATGATTTTCAAAGTAATAATATAATAGTAATAATATATTTTATAAAAGATAAGATCTTGTTGAAAAAATAAGTTCAGATCAGATCAGATCAAATCAGAAAAAATAAGTTCAGATCAGATCAGATCAGAAAAAATAAGTTCAGATCAGATCAGATCAGATAAGTTCAGATCAGAAAATTTCAGGTGAACTGAACATAGCCTAAGCATGATTACAATATGAAGTAATTTATTATAGTAGTTTTCTCCATTTTAAGAAAGTCAAACCAGGGGTACTCGGACCAATTCCATATTTGGCTGGTAGCTAGCAATAATAGCATACTATATACATAAATCATTTAACAGCAAAATTAATGGCGAAATACCAAGTTGCTACAATGAGAAACCAAACAACTCTGTTCTATCTTCTTCTCTTTGTATTCAACTCTTTAACATCAGCTTTTTCAGCTAGAATTTCTCTTACAAGAGGCTCTTCTTTAACTGTAAAAGATGCTTCAAACACAGATGATTTCCTCACTTCCCCTGACAACACCTTCACCTGTGGATTCTACAGTATTGGAACCAATGCTTATTGGTTCTCAATCTGGTTTACAAATTCAACTGATAAAACAGTTGTTTGGACAGCCAACAGAGACAAGCCTGTTAATCGACACGGCTCACGGGTATCACTAAGACACAATGGTGTGATGGTATTGACAGACTTTGATGGCTCAACAGCTTGGGAAACAAATACTACAGTATCAAATGTTGATAGAGCTGAGCTTCTCGATACAGGAAACCTTGTTATAAGGGATAATGGTGGTAATATTCTTTGGCAAAGTTTTGATTTTCCTACTGATACTTTGCTTCCTCATCAACTGTTTACAAAGAGTACAAGATTGGTGTCTAGTATTGGTCCTCGGATTTTTGGTTCTGGTTATTTTGTATTCTTTTTTGATAGTGATAATTCGCTAAAATTGATATATGATGGTCCTGAAATTTCAAGCATTTATTGGCCTAATGTTGCTTTTACTATATATCAGAATGGCAGAACGAATTACAATAGTAGTAGGATTGCAGTACTTGATGATATGGGCACTTTTTCTTCAAGTGATCAGCTACAGTTTAGTGCTTCAGATTCTGGTGCAGGTGGTCATGTTAGGATTAGGAGACGATTAACGTTGGACTACGATGGGAATTTGCGGGTTTATAGTTTGAATGAGTCGTCTGGGTTATGGAATGTAACATGGCAAGCGGTGGCAAAACTGTGTGATATCCATGGTGTTTGTGGTAGAAATGGTATATGTGTTTATACGCCGGAGCCAAAATGTAGTTGCCCTCCTAACTATGAGCCAACTGATTTAAGTGATTGGAGCCAAGGGTGCAAGCCAAAATTCCATAGGAGTTGCTCAGACTCCGAGTTTGTCGAGCTTACTCATGTTGATTACTATGGGTTTGATCTCAACTTCAGCCAACCTGCTTCTTATGAACAGTGTAGGGAACTTTGCTTGGAAGATTGCCGTTGTCAGGGATTTAGCTATAGACTTACTGGTGAAGGGATGTGTTTCACAAAAAGTGCCCTTTTTAATGGATTCAGGTCTGTTGATTTCCCAGCTAGCATACATCTTCGAGTACCAAGAGGAAGTGTGCAGACACTGAATTCTGTAATCGGCCTTAATGTGTCTCGTCTTGATTGTGGAATCGATGGGCAAGGTAGAGTAGTTGTATTGCCCAACACATATGATATCACAAATCAAAGATTCAAGTGGGTTTATGTGTATTCATTTAATATCAGCATTGGTGCACTTGAAGTAGTCCTTTTAGCAGTAGGGTGGTGGTTTCTTTTCAGGACGCATGATCTTTCATCTTCATTGGAAGATGGATATCGTGCCATTTCTAATCAGTTTAGGAGCTTTAGTTACAACGAGCTCAAGGCTGCAACAAGAAAATTCAAGGAAGTTATAGGACAAGGAGGGTTCGGTGCTGTTTACAAGGGTATTCTGGCAGATGAGAGAGTAGTTGCTGTGAAGAAACTTGGAGATGTGGTTCAAGGAGAGGAAGAATTTTGGGCAGAAGTGAGCACAATTGGTAAAATCAACCATATGAATCTAGCTAGAATGTGGGGTTTTTGTTCCGAGAGAAAGCATAGACTCTTGGTTTATGAGTACGTAGAGAATGGATCTTTGGACAAACATTTATTCTCAAGCAAGACCTTTTTGGATTGGAAAGAGAGATTCAAAGTTGCAATAGGCACGGCTAAAGGCTTAGCTTACCTTCATCATGAGTGTCTAGAATGGGTTATCCATTGTGATGTTAAACCCGAAAATATACTCTTAGATGGGGATTTTGAGCCAAAGATTTCAGATTTTGGCCTCGCAAAGTTAAGTCAAAGAGGTAGTCAGGGTTCATCTGAGTTCACCAGGATCAGAGGTACAAAAGGTTATATGGCTCCTGAATGGGCAATGAATCTTCCCATTACAGCAAAGGTTGATGTCTATAGTTATGGTGTTGTTCTTCTAGAGCTCGTTAAGGGAATCCGACTATCAAGTTTGGTGGTAGATGATCATAATGCCTTCCAGGAAGTATCTGAACTTGTAAGATTTGTGACATTGGCTAAAAAAGAAATGCAAAATGGAGAAGATTTATGGGTAGAAGACTTGGTCGACCAACGATTGGAAGGAAAGTTCAGCAGGAATCAAGCTGCTATGATGATTGAAGTTGGACTTTCTTGTGTAGAGGATGATAGAAATAAAAGGCCAACCATGGAATCTGTTGTGCAAGTTCTCGCAGATTGTGAGGAAGCAGTACTAGTGCACACTCTCGGCACTATGTAGCTTTAATTTCTCTTAATGTTCCTTTGAATTTAGACTTGCAAATATTCAACTTTTACTTTGAATGTATGAAACACAAAGGGTAATACAAATTACAAATGGGGAAGGAGGTTCAAATATGTGACCTAATATACAAATTACAGATTATTAGACATTGACCATTGTTGTCTGGATCTTTTGCAATTCTATTTTCTTCTTTGTTTCTCTGAGCGGTTTTCTTTACGTAATTTCATTTGTTCTATCTTTCTTTTTCTTTCTAAATTGTTATACTTGCCTCTCATATGGGTGCCAATAATTATTGTTATACTTTTTTTTGAAATCATAATTATTGCTATACTTGCTTCCGAAAAAATATATAAAGAAAGAAAACAACAATAGAAGTATAGAACAATATTACTGTAACAACCCCACAAATTTAGAAATATAATAATAACCTTTATGCGTGTCGCAGAAATATACTTAAGTCAATTGGAGCTGTCACATGGTACAAGTGCTAAATTACAACTTACTTAAGATCAAGTAGTTAAAGTTGTTTTTCTTACCACACTACCAACCTTTAACTTTAAAATTCCATTCAAAAGTACATATATTAAGTTACTCTCCATAGAGACAGAGATCAATTAGGAGACAAACATAACAAAAGACTCCACAAAAAACGTCGTCCCACACGACCATACTAATCAAGGAAGCAGTCACCCCACGTTCTTGGTTTTTCCTGCAATCAATTACAACCCTGCCCCACCAGAACAAGTACAAGAACAAATATCAAGAACAGTTGAGTACAAAAGTCCACCCCTAAATTCATTTTTGGTGGCTTAAACCTTATGTATGCAAATTATGCTAAAATCAATATGCTTTACAAGTATAGTGCTTAGTATAATATCATGATTACTATCCTTGTACAATTGCTTTAAAATAAAAATTTATATCATGAAGAGTACCTCTTAAGTCATTCGAAACCCCTTTAGGTCAATAGCGTTTAAAATACTTGGGTAATGTGAACACGAATAAAGAGTAACTCCTTACATAAGGAATCGACTGTCTCTAAACTAAGGAGGTCGTCACCCCACCATTTAAATTTTTATGCTTGCAAGCCTTAACTAGGACATGTCCCATTTTTATTATTTGCTGGACTTAACCACCCAGCGAGGGTTCGGAAGCAGATCACTCATCCTCCAAGGGCTTTTGTTATTGTTTATATCGTACCCTGATTGGTCTAGGCCTTTACCCAATTGTTTCCATAATTTATTTACACATATAGTTTACATGTACAGTTTATCAATACCACTCATGTTCCAAAGAAAAACATATTCATTCATGGAGAGGAAAAAGAATCACGGATACTATAGTATTGCTATTGATTGCAAGACTTGCATCTTCACTTGAAATTTTTAGTTTAACATTAACAATATCACATATTAGTTAGGTATAAAAATTTAAGGAAATAATCAAATCTATACTGCTGGTGAAAAATTTATTAAAAAGATTGATTTGATTTGAACATATGAAACTTTCGTCAGAAAAATTCCAGTACAAATAGTGAGTTTAGAATGCATATGATTTCCTGCTTAAAACTCCAAATCGGAAAATTTCAAAGCATATCCTTAAGAATTTTACGTTATGAACAATTTCTCGTGAAACAAGAAAGGGCTAAAAATCAAGCTTCCAGGGACTAAAATGCGATTTACAGTAACTGCTCACACCAAAATCGAGAACAATATTCATAGAATTCACCCCAATTCAAAGAGATTTCTTTTCTAGGAGGATTCCTTCATAAAATTCAAATAGGAGTAAAGATATTCCTAACAAGAAAACAATTTCATCACTTTATAAACATGCATGCAATTACTTATATACTTATAAACATATTTCAAAATCACACATAATATAAATCTTCAATTTTATTATACTAGTGTGACTTTCTTCCTCTCATGGATGGATGAATAACAAATGTTACTTATAAGTCAAAATCAATTACATGCAACTATAACCATGGTTCAAAATACATGGATGTAATAATCTCATCAATTTGGTTTATAAAGTCATAATTTTGATACAATTCATCATCTTTTCACCAAAATAAAGGTGTAATAGAAAGAGAGTGTTCTTATGTACCTTAATCCCCCCTAGTTATTACTCGAACCTTTCTCCTATCTTCTTTAATCTTAAAAGGTTTAAATACTTAAGTACCTACAGAAATTCATCAATATATGCCATCATTTTCACGATCTAAACTTAAATCTCAACTTGAAACATACTCTTTTACTCCTTTTGGCCTTCTTACCTTTCTATGGGGATGGTTTCCTCTAGATCTTCTTATATTCCTTCAAAAAGCTTTATTCCAAGTCTTCTTTTTCTGAAAAAAATACATACAAACACTAGATTAAATTTTCTCAAAGTGATTCAGAAGAATGAACATGGAAGAAGAAAAAGAGAGAGGGGGGAGGTATTACCTCCTGGCGTGCAGCAAGCAATGAGAGGAGAGAGATTGGGTAATTCCCAAACAGTAGAATTTAAGAGTTTTGAGAGTTGTGTCGTCAGCCTAGGAATGTTTACTACTTATTTCAATCCTCTGATTTGACTTTCCTCTTAATTTTGAATGAGATAATCTCCCTTCTTTGAGATGTTGTCCAGCAGTCCCTAACCCAACTTCTAACCCAACTTCATTACATGTTTGGGCTTCAATAACCCCTTCCTCTTAACCCAATTAAATGATACATATGCCTAGCCCACATATGAAAGGGCTCAATATAAATATTTTTAGATCCCCCCTTTTTAATCCATGGGACTTATAGGGTTATAGTTCAAGGTTTCAAATCTGAAATAAGACTTGTTTTTCATTAATGTTATCTTCTAAATTCCTTCCAAAGTTTATTTATTTCTCCTATTTCCTCCTAGGCAAATTAACTACTTCGTAACTTAGGTAGTCCTTCACCCTTCTTTGGCCTTCTATGTTCATATAATTACTTTAATCCTAAACAAACCATTTTACGGTTATAGTTGACATGCAAGTAGATTTCTTATTCAAAAGCGATTTCTACCATAATAATGTTAAGAACACCTACATGTAATATTTTTGTGCCCACATATAGAGTGATCAAAGTGTTTTCTGGTGCTATTAGTTTCGAGCTATTACAATTACGATAATACAAGTGAATTGTTAAAAAGAATATATGTAAAATATAGGGTTTTTTTCACCAGGTACCCCTGTGGTTTTTCAAAATTCATGGGGGTACCCCTCCTTTTTAAATACACCAGGTACCCTTACTTTGGGGATAAGATGTACGAAATGCCCTTAATGACTAACGGTGTCAAGATTCCTTTAGTCATTAGGGTTAATTAACCCCTCTAATCCTCAGTAAACCCTAATCAACTAACTAAACCCTAACCTCTAACCCTACCCTACCCCCATAACTTCAAACCCTAACCCCACAACCACCACACTTTGACGACCCAACCACCACCACCACCTCCCTCTCCCTCCCTCACCCCCTACAGCTACCCTCCCCCGTCGATTTCCCCGACCCACCCCCACCACCACCCCCGGTAGCAGCCCCCCTCCCCTGGCAACAGCCCCCTCCCTTTCAATTTTCTCAAAACCCCACCACCTCACCTCCTCTGACACTCCCGTCGCACCAGACCGCCACCACTGCGCCGCTCATCAACATCACGATACGAGACCATCCATCACCTTACCTCCTCTCACCCTCCCCAATTGATTTTCGAAAATAATTTTTGAAATCATTTTCGAAAATAATTTTCCAAATAGATTTCGAAATCATTTTCGAAAATAATTTTCGAAATCCATGAAATCAGTTTTCGAAATCCACGAAGGAGGAGAGAGAGACTAAGAACAACAGCAAAGGGAAAGGGAATTCGACGGGGCTGGGGGTGGGGAGGGGGAATTCGACGGGGCTAGGGGTGGGGGTGGGGAGGGGGAATTTGACGGCGGTGGTGGGGGAGGGGTGGAAGGCTGCGTGGGTGAGAGAGGGGTGGAGAAAGGTGGTGGTTGGGTGGTTAAGGTTGGGGTTAGGTATTAGGGTGTTAGGATTAGGGCTTAAGGGTTAGGGTTAGAGAGTCAATTAGGATTATAGGGTTAATGACTAACGAAAACTTATCACCATTAGTCATTAAGGGTATTTCATGAATTTTATTGAAATAGTAAGGGTACCTGGTGTATTGAAAAAAAGGAGGGGTACCCCATGAATTTTGAAAAACCACAGTAATACAAAGTGAAAAAACCGTAAAATATAGTAACTTTTATTTAATTTCTGATTTGAATAAGGTTTAAACCAAACACTAAGTATTAGAATTCGAGTTCAAACTCTATACCACCTTGGTTTGATTCCTGATTCCAAACTCATACCACCTTGCAAACCAAACACCCCTTAATATGAATAACAAACATGTTAAAGGAACATGCACAAGCTAAGATGCATTATTTGTATGTTCCGAGCTGCGAGAAATGCAAAATGGAGAAGATTCATGGGTAAAAGACTTGGTCGACCCATGATTGGAAGGAAAGTTCAGCAGGAATCAAGCTGCTATGATGACTGACTTTCTTGTGTAGAGGATGATAGAAATAAAAGGCCAACCATGGAGTCTGTTGCGCAAGTTCTCGCAGATCGTGAGGAAGAAGTACTAGTGTACACTCTCGGCACTATGTAGCTCCAATTTCTCTTAATGTTCCTTTGAATTTAGACTTGCAAATATTCAGCTTTTACTTTGAATGTATGAACCACAAAGGGTAATAGAAATTACAAATGGGGAAGGAAATTCAAATCGGTGACCTAATACTACCTCCGTTCTTTTTTAGTTGCAACGTTTGACAAATTGCACTATTTATGTTCTCTTATTTGACCACATTTATTGATTTATATGTTAAACAAAATATAGTCATGGGGTCTTGTTTGATTCGTTTCGATGTAAGCTTTCATAATATCAAATTTTTATAATTTTTACTTACATACAATTAGAGATAAAACGATTTGAAATTGTACATTGGCAAGCGTGAAAGTCAAAACGTTGCAACTAAATAAAAACAGAGGTAGTATATAAATTACAGATTATTAGACATTGACCATTGTTTATGTGATTTGAAATGGATCTTTTGCAATTTTATTTTCTTCATTGTTTATGTGAGCATCGTTTTCTTTATGTAACTTCATTTGCTCTATCTTTTTTTTTCTAAATTGTTATACTTGCCTCTCGTATTAGTGTGAATAGTTATTGTTGTACTTTTTTTAAAAGGAAAAATGAAAACTAATAATCCCTCTGAAAATAATCTCACCTCTCCGAAATCTGGAAACAATTTCACATTTACCCCCCATCTTCTCAAAACAGGTCTTTTTACCTCCAACCTATTTACCAGGTTATTTTTTTTAAATTTTTTTTTTGTCCTTTAATCTCTCTCTCCCCACCTTACATCCTTCTTTCATGGCTCATCACAATCCCTAAATCGACCACAACCACCACCCCCACGCCCCCCTCTCACCTGATCACTGCCACCCCCTCTCACCTGACCACTACCACCCCCTCTCACCCGACCATCGATGAAGAGAAAACCCATCCCACCACCACTAAACCAGAACCTCGACCAACTATACCCCTAAATGCCACCTGAATTGAACCCCCCACCACGGCCACCACCTGAACTGAACCCGTAACCCCACCCCACCTTCATTACGACCCACTTCCACCTGACCCTCACCCCCACTAGACCAAAACCCCACCCCACTAGATCGAAATCCCACCTCACACCCAACACCCACCACCACGAACCGAAACCCACACCACTAGTCAAGGAAAGGGGAGGCTGCTTGGAAGGGGATGGGGGCTCCGGCAGGGGAGGGGAGGGAAGGAGGAAGGGGGAAGGGGGAAGGGGAGGAAATCGCAGGAGAGGGAAGGGGATGGGGGATTCGGCTGGCGGCAGGGGATGCAAAGGGATGGGGGCTCCGAGGAAGAGGCAAGAGGGTGGGGGCTCCGGCGGGAGAGAGAAGAGGCAAGGGTACAAATTGACTTTATTTAAAAAAAAAAAACCAATCAGAAGGTGATATGTGGCAAGTCACCTTCTAAAATAAGTTAACAATTTCATAAACCGGTAAAAGGCTCGATCATTTTGAGAAGATGGGGGTAAAAGTACGACTGTTTCAAGATTTCTAAGAGTTGGGATTGTTTTCAAAAGAAGTGCCAAAGGTGGAATTATTAGTTTTCATTTTTCCTTTTTAATATCATAATTATAGTTATACTCGATTCCAAAAAATTACATAAAGAAAAAAAAAGTAACAATAGAACAATATTACGATAATACAAGTGATTTGTTAAAAATAATATATCAGAGCGTCTTGCGTGTGGCCGGCCACACGCGAAATTATAGGTGTGGCCGCGCGCGACACGCTGTCAGCCCGTCAGCTCATTTTCAAATGGTCATATATCACTCATTTCTCATCGGAATCGAGCTCTTGACCAGGCATTGGAAAGCTATCGAGCCAAATTTTATGACCAAATGGAGTTATTTGTATGAGTATGTGGTTACTTTTAACAATAAAAAGGGTGTCACTCCTATAAAGAAATGTGGTTACTCTTATAAGCAAATGCAGTTACTTTTGTATGATTTATTGAAATAATTACTTGTATAAATAAATGAGGTTACAAATGAGGTTACTAGTATAAATTAAATGAGTTATTCATAATATTAAATGAGGTTGCTCATAGTTTAAATGACATTACTAGTATGAATTAATTGAGTTACTCATACGATAAAAACGGGGTTACTCATATAATGAAATGAGGTTACTTTTGTGAACAATTGAGGTTACTTGATCAAATAGGGTCATCATATGATTAATTAAATAAGGTTAATATTATGAACTAATGAGGTTACTCGTATGAAAAAACGAAGTTACTCATTTGAATAAATGAGGTTACTCATTTGAATAATGAGGTTACTAATTAGATTACTTTTATGAATGAATGATGTTACTCGGTTGAATATATGCGGTTATTTTTGTGAACCTTTGGGGTTACTCGTATAATTAAATGAGGTTACACGTATGATTTATTGAAGTCACTTGTATGAATGAATGATGTTACTATTAGTATGAATTAATTGGGTTACTCATAAGATTAAATGATATTACTCATAGATTAAATGATATTACTAGTATGAATTAATTGGGTTACTCATATGATAAAAATGGGGTTACTTTTGTGAATAATTGGGATTACTTGATCAAATAGGGTCATTGTATGATTAAATAAGGTTAATATTGTGAACTAATGAGGTTACTCGTATGAAAAAACGATGTTACTTTTGTGAACAAATGAGGTTATTCATGAGGTTATATTTGATTAAATGATGCTACTAATCAGTTTACTTTTATGAATGAATGAGGTTACTCATTTGAATAAATGGTGTTACTTTTGTCAACCTTTGGGGTTACCCGTATGATTAAATGAGGTTACTCGTATAAATAATTATGGTTACTAGTATGATTAAGTGGGGTTACTGATATGATTCAGTGAGGTTACTTATATGAATAAATGAAATTTATTTTATTATTAAATGGAAATACTTTAAGTTTAAATGATGTTACACAAGATTACTTGTATGATTAAGTAGGGTTACTCTAAGAAAAATAAACTAACAATTCCCCATTAATTCCCACAACAAAGTCCAAAGTGCAGACTTTCAGTGAGTAGTGTACCATAACATCTCACCAAACACAAAAAAAAACCCATTTTCTCTCTCCACCACATCATCAACCACTCACCGTCCATTAATGTATTTTAATTGAAAAATGTGGATGAAATCTATACAAAACTAAAGTCAACAAACATCAAATATCCATTAGGCATGGAGACCAAAAACAAATTGATCCATGTTGCGATCATAATGGTTTAGATACTTGTGATTCTTTAGCCGCGATGCTCGGTGGTGATCTTCTCCTTTTATTTTTCATAATCTTATCCTATAATGGTGAGTTTATGCGTCGAGCTGGATATATGCATCTTGCAGGTGACTCGCATCGAGTTGAACTCGGGGTTAATTGAGAATATTGAACGAAGTGATTGAAGGAGGAGAGAGAAAGTGTATCTTGTGGTGGAAATTCAGCAAAGAAGATTGAGGAGAGAGAAAGATTATAGGGAGATTAAAGGTTTGGTGGGTATAGTACTGTGTGAAAGAGGATTAGAAGAAGAAGAAGGAGGGGTTGGTGAGAAGCGTGTTCATACAAGCGAAATTCAATCCACTTTCGTGTGGGCCACATATATGGGTCATGTTTCAGCGCTGAGTTCATTATTTCAAATTGGACTTGGCCGGCCACACGTGTGGCCAGCTGTATATAAGAATTTGTGATGTAAAATAAGGTTCAAACCAAACATTAGGTATTAGAACTCAAGTTCTAACCCTATAGCGCCTTGGTTTGATTTCTGATTCCGAACCCATACCACCTGGCGAACCAAACACCCCCTAATATGAATAACAAACATGTTAAAGAAACCTGCACAAGCTAAGATGCATTATTTGTATGTTCCTAGCCAGGGGTTGCACCGGTCCAGCACTGAACAGGAACGGAATCGGTTGGATCAGAATATGGGATTTTTTGGACGGGACCGGACCGGAACGATTTGGGTCAAAAATTCCAGTGCGGTCCGATTTTGGATTTGTTGGAACGGAATGTATATGTTTTTTCAAAAAAAAAATAGGAAAAATTGATTTCATTAGTCCCAACTATGGGCGCCCTGATAAAAACAGTCCCAACTTCAATTTATTATTGTTCACTCCCAATTTTTGGGGGTATTTTACAATAACGATCCCAGCAGGTTTCTAACCTGCTGTAGCAAGTAAACTTGCCAAAAAAAAATTCCCTTTTTTTCTATCTTCTTCTTCCTCTTTCCTCCCTCCTCCTCCTCCTCTCCCCTGCCACCCAGCCCCCTCCCCCGAAACCACCAACACCAGCCCACCAGCCCACCAGCTCCCTCCCTGCAGTCACACCCCTCCCCCACCCCCCGCAGTCACACCCCTCCCCCACAACTACCGCACCCCCTCCCCTTTTCCCCACCCCCCGCAGCCCCCTCCCCTTTTCCCCACCCCCGCAGCCCCCTCCCCTTCCCATGCAACTGCCGCAGCACTCCCTCCCCTTCTTCTGCAACCGCCCCCTCCCCTTCCCTCGCAAACGCCGCTGCAACGACGACGAGGCAAACACTGAGAGGAGGCGACGACTCGACGAGGGCTGAGTGAGAGGAGATGAAGACCAACGACTAAGAAGAAGCGACGACGAGGGGAGGTGACCTTTTAAACCGGTTACTGGTTAACCTGGACCGTTATTGTAAAACACCCCCCAAAATTGGGACTGAACAATAATAAATTGAAGTTGGGACTGTTTTTATCAGGGCGCCCAAAGTTGGGGCTGATAAAATCAATTTTTCCAAAAAAATATTAGTTCAAGATATTTATAAAGTAGATATATTAAATTTAATAATTTTAATAAGAATCATCCTAAAGGTAATAAATAGTAGGTTTTTAACTTTTCTAAGTTTATACCTTTTAAACTTTTTTTAACATATTAACTTTTGTTTAACTAAATTTTTTGAAACTATGGTATATCGGTCCGGACCGGAATTTTCTGGGTTGGGACCGGACCGGATCAAATCCCAAAATCGAGATTTTTTGTAGACCGAGGACATTCTGGTTTGGTCCAGTCCGGTCTTGTCCAAACTCCGATCTGACCACAGTTTTTGCACAACCCTATTTCTAGCAATTACCCCTTTTGTTATTTTTTGAGCTAGATAAGCTCAAGTTGCGTAATGATATATGCAGATCAATATCTATTACATTATTGTTGTTTGCTAAGATTAACTACTAATAAATTAGTCTTTAACTATGATTAATAATAACTCATTTCTTAATATCTTTGGAGACATGGGTTCTTCGGCGGCCGGTTAACATTTCTTAACTAGTAATTCTTAAACATATACTCGGATTTATTCTCTTGTTTCTGGCTTTTGCATCCCATTTGTGATTGTATTTCAAAGATATTCAATTCTGTGCAATGTTGGACTTGGACAACATGAATAAGTTAATCATGATTCATGAATTTTACTAAATTGTTTTTAGGCTCCATTCACATAACTTAAACCTAACCATGCTTGCTTGCATAGCCTGACATCATTTAAAAAAGGAATACAAACATTAAAGTTGGAAGTAAAGGGCGAAACCAATTTTAATGTTGGCTCATGCAACGATATATTGTATAGAAAGATTTACCAGAAATTGATAACAAAATATATGGTCACAGATCATTTTGTGTGACCAATATTGTAATTGTTTCTATTCCATACACTCACTTTACTTCTTTAGATAGGTAAGTTGAATTCTCTTGCAAGGATTGGGGAAATTGGGAATTATTTTGCAAGAGGTGAGACCCCATCCTAGAATCTCTTATATTGAAGGTGATGCGAACACCATTAGACCATCATATAGATCATTTCTAAAAAGGAAAAGCTCGGCTACATTTACCACGTCAAGAAAAGGAAACAAAAGAATAACAAATATGCACATTTGCAATTTGAAGTAATTTATTGAAGTACTTCTAGATTATATGAAAGTCAAAACTGGGGTACTTCCACCAAATCAATGTTATGCTAAATGCCTACATACATGAAGTATATAATGCTTCCTCAGCTAAAGCAAAATAAGTAGCATGCAGCAAAACCAAGTTGCTATAATGAGAAACCAAAGAAGAACTCTCTTCTTTCTTCTTCTATTTGTATTCATCTCTATCTCATCTGTATATTCAACCAGAAATTCTCTTTCAAGAGGCTCTTCTTTAACTGTCAAAGATGCTTCAAACACAGATGATTTCCTCATTTCCCCTGACAACACTTTCACCTGTGGATTTTACAGTCTTGGAACCAATGCTTATTGGTTCTCAATCTGGTTCACAAATTCAAACGAAAGAACCGTTATTTGGACAGCTAACCGTGACCATCCTGTCAATCGGCGTGGCTCACAACTATCTTTAAGACACAATGGTGTGATGGTGTTGACAGACTTTGATGGCTCAACGACTTGGCAAACAAATTCTACTGTAGTTGATGTTGATAGAGCCGAGCTTCTCAACACGGGGAACCTTGTCATAAGGGATAATGGTGGTAATATTCTTTGGCAAAGCTTTGATTTTCCTACTGATACTTTGCTTCCTCATCAACTGTTTACCAAGAATAACAGATTGGTGTCTAGGATTGGTCCTCAAACATTTGGTTCTGGTTATTATAATTTCTTTTTTGATAGTGATACTTTGCTTAAATTGATATATGATGGTCCTGAAGTTTCAAGCATTTACTGGCCTAATCTTTTTCTTAATGTATATGAAAATGGTAGAACTAATTACAATAGTAGTAGGATTGCAGTACTTGATGATACGGGCACTTTTTCTTCAAGTGACCGGCTACAATTTACGGCTTCAGATTCTGATGTAGGCGGTGATGTTATGATTAAAAGACGGTTAACGTTGGATTATGATGGGAATATGCGGGTTTATAGCTTGAGTGAGTCGTCTGGGTTATGGGATGTAACATGGCAAGCACTTTCAAAGCCATGTGATGTCCATGGTGTTTGTGGTAGGAATGGTATTTGTGTTTATACACCGGAGCCAATATGTAGTTGTCCTCCCAGCTACGAGCCAACTGATTTAAGTGATTGGAGCCAAGGGTGCAAGCCGCGATTCCAGAGAAACTGCTCAGACTCTGAGTTTGTTGAGATTTCCCATGTTGATTACTATGGATTTGATCTCGCCAACCCAGCTGCAGTTTCATATGATGAGTGCAGGCAACTTTGCTTGGAAGATTGTCAATGTGAAGGATTTAGCTATAGAATTACTGGTCATGGAACTTGTTACACAAAAAGTCCCCTTTTTAATGGATTTAGGTCGAATGATTTCCCAGGTAACATATATCTTCGAGTACCAAGAAGTATTGTACAGAGATTGAATCCTGTGATAGACCTCAATGTGTCTCGTCTTGATTGTGGGATCAACAGGCAGGGTAGAGTAGTTGTACTGCCCAACACATATGATATCAGAAATCAAAGATTTAACTGGGTTTATCTGTATTCATTTGCTATCATCATTGGTGCACTTGAAGTAATCCTTTTAGTAGCAGGGTGGCTGCTTCTTTTCAAGAAGAATGGTCTTTCATCTTCAATGGAAGATGGATATCGTGCTATTTCTAATCAGTTTAGGAGCTTTAGCTACAACGAGCTCAAGACTGCAACGAGAAAATTCAAGGAAGTCATAGGACAAGGAGGGTTTGGTGCTGTTTACAAGGGTATTCTGGCAGATGAGAGACTAGTTGCGGTGAAGAAACTTGGAGATATTGTTCAAGGAGAGGAAGAATTTTGGGCAGAAGTGAGCACGATTGGTAAAATCAACCATATGAATCTAGCTAGAATGTGGGGTTTTTGTTCCGAGAGAAAGCATAGACTCTTGGTCTATGAGTACGTGGAGAATGGATCTTTGGACAAACATTTGTTCTCAAGCAAGACCATTTTGGGTTGGAAAGAGAGATTCAAAGTTGCAATAGGTACGGCTAAAGGCTTAGCTTACCTTCACCACGAGTGTCTAGAATGGGTTATCCATTGTGATGTTAAACCTGAAAACATACTCTTGGATGAAGATTATGAGCCAAAGATTTCAGATTTTGGACTCGCAAAGTTATGTCAAAGAGGGAGTCATAGTTCACCTGAGTTTAGTAGGATAAGAGGTACAAAAGGTTATATGGCTCCTGAATGGGCAATGAATCTTCCAATTACTGCAAAGGTTGATGTCTATAGTTATGGTGTTGTTCTTCTAGAGCTCGTGAAGGGAATTCGACTATCAAGTTGGGTGGTGGATGATCATCTCGGATTCGAGGAAGTACCTGAACTTGTAAGATTTGTAAGATTGGCTAAACAGAAAATGCAAACTGAAGATGATTCATGGGTAGAAGACTTGGTCGACCCACGATTGGAAGAAAAGTTCAGCAAGAATCAAGTGGCTATGATGATTGAAGTTGGGCTTTGTTGTGTGGAGGATGATAGAAATAAAAGGCCAACCTTGGAATATGTTGCCCAACTTCTTGCAGAATGTGAGAAAGAAATGCACACTCATACAACCGTGTAACTCCAATTCCTCTCGGTGTACCTTGTCATTTCAAACTTGCAAGTACGCAACTGTATGATACTAGAATTCTGTTTTTTTTTTTTTTTCTTTTTAGAGTACAAAAAAAATACCATTTGGTTTGGGGTGAGAGAGGCTCGAACTCTCGACCTCAGGATCACTCAACTTAGCTATGAGACCTACGCGCTAGCCAACTGCGCCACCACCCCAATTGTTGAATATTAAATTTAAGAAGTTTTCTCTTTCAACACACACTAGTTTGACAGTAATTTTATGTACGCATGTTTATATGTACGTATGGATATGACGTCATTGAATGGTGTTAGTGAATTAATAGTGATATACTTCATCCGTCCCAAAATATAGTTTTTGATTCTATTTTTACATGAGAATTAAGTTAAGTAGAATCTAAGAGAGATAATATATATTTTTTGTTTATTTAATTAAATTTTTTTTAGCCAGAAAGAAAGAAACTAGGAAGGTACCCAACAGGTCACCCTAAAACATCATTACGGATGATTTTGGAAAAAGCAATATCAGGAGAATCAAACCACTAACAGAGATTAGAAGTGGAATGGCCATAATTTGCCATCCAGTCGGCAGCAAAATTAGTTTCTCTAAAAACATGCTGAATATTATAATTATCATATTTTTTAAGATCTTCTGTTGCATCATTAATAAGAGCATTAATTGACCAAGGAATTTTCCAGATTCTTTTGATAGCTTGAATAACCGAGAGATTATCACCCTCAATAGTAATATTTCTAGCCTCCAGAAATAGAGCTCCCCTAATACCTTCTCTTAAACCCCAGGCATCAACTACTAAAATAGAATTATTATCAGCGATGACATTAGCACCACTAAGCACAAGATTCCCCATAGCATCTCTAATAACAAAGTCATATGCAGTGCTACCATTCTGCAACTTGGAACCATCAAAATTAAGTTTAACAAAATTAAGCGGATGGGGGGGGGGGACCAAATAATATTTGGCCTAAGGCATTTTAGAGACTTTAACAACTTGTTTACTATAATCCAATCCGGAAGAACTAGAATAGGAACAATCAAGATTATACATATAAGCTTTAATCATAGCTCCTAGTTTGGTTGGAGAAAAGCTTTCCTGATGAAAGGTGACACTATTTCTAGCATACCAAATGAACCACCAGACAATAGCATAGAAATTGAGGTTCTTAAGAGTCAAACAAGACTTAAGATTACAAAAGTACTCAATGAAAGAAAGATCATTGTTATCTATAGGAAGGGGAGAAAAAACCCCATTGGCATTAACCATTTCCAAAACATCATGCATAAAAGAACAGTCGAGAAATAAATGATCGGCATCTTCCGAGTGAATGTTACAAAAAACACACTCCAAAGGGAGGAAAATATGACTCATTTCTAGCCTCTTTTTAGTAGGGAGACCATTCTGACAAATTTTCCACAAAAAGAATTTCTTAATCTTAGGTGGAACGGACAAACCCCAAATCCAGGCAAAACTAACCTGGTTGGGCGGATCTAAGCCATACCCTTGAAGCAGAGCAGCACCTGATTTAACCGAATATTCTCCATTTGCAGTAAGACCCCAAAAAATCCTATCTGCAACTTTATTAGAAGGGATAAAGATTTTTATAATAGCATCTACTACATTAATCGGAACATAATTTAAGAGAAGATCTCTATTCCATTGAGCAGCATCTGTAATGAAAAAGTTAACCATCAACTCCTCTGACCCAATAATAGGGGAGTACTTATTTTTAATAGGGTACTTAAACACCCAATTGTCATTCCAAAATGAGATATTATCCCCGTTCCCTGTATGGGAAAATATGATTTTAGGAGAAATGAAAAATAATTGGTGAAAAAGCATTAATTGTAAGATTTTGGGGTAATAAATAAAGCAAATAACTAATTTCAAGAAGCAAAGGGACACAAATTCTCTAGGCAAATTACGGAAAATTGTGGAACTAAATATAGAAACAAGAACTATATTTTTGGGACACTGAAAATAGAAATAGGAACTATATTTTGGGAATGAAGGAGTATTTCATAACATCAAAGTTCAAACCAAGCTAAGCTTGGTCTAGTGGTAAACAAAGAACCTTCCAACCTATGGTTCGGGGTTTGCTCCCCACTAGGGGTACTTTGGGAGAGGGTTTCCCCTTGCCATCCCCCTCACTCTAAAGTGTCTACCCGATAAACCTAGGTCGGGTTAACCTGCTAGAGGTTCTGGTTTGGGAGGGCCCTTCATCTTACCATGGTGGCCCCAAAAAAAGAATTCATAAAAATATTTAAAAATGCATAATTAGATGTATTAAAGTTGTGCATTGGCAAAAGCGAAAGTCAAAACATCTCACTTATTCAGAGACAGATGGAGTATATTAGAGAATCAGCTCAAGTGAAATACTGAATTGAACTGAATTGAAAATAAGCTAGGGAGAACAGACCCTAAGTCCTCCTAAGTCTTAGGTAGCAAACTTTCTCTATCTTGTGAGAAGTAAAACTTCCTATATTTTTTATCAACCAGACAACCTCAACTTATTTGACTTGCTAGGAAGTTCTACTTCTCATATATTTAATTTTTATGTCAACTAAACAACTCCTAAGACTCCATTTGATTGGACAAAAAACATTCAATGAGAAATGATTTTCCTTAGAAAGATATATTTTAAGGGCAAACATAACTATAGTTCAGTCTTTCAATATTTGGTTACTTACCTGAAAAGTTAGGGAAAAAAAGGAAGAATTTAATGGAAATTGGGGAGGATGGATGGGAGGAGGATGAGAAATGGGAGGAAAGTTCCCTTTCTTTGAGAAGTAATATGTTTTTCATCAATGTTGAAATTACTTTCTACCGTGTAGAAATTTGTTTTCCACGCTCCATAATGAAACAAAATAAAATGGAAAAGTCATTTTTCCAAGAAAATAGATCCAATTCAACACATTCTACGCCAACATAAAAAAAATATGCATCCTCATTCCTCAAGAACTCAAAAGAAACCACCAGTCTCCAGTCTCCACCCTCTATTCCTTTTTGTTTGTCTGAATTTTCTTTTTCGAATGTCTCTAAAAAGTTGCCCAAACTTTTACTTTAATTTTTTTTTTTCCAAACAACTTAACTTTGTGCCACTTTACAAGAAACTACCTTAAATAAATGAAATTGTCCAAAATTACCTGAACTCCATAAAACCATTGTTGACCAATACCCAAATGGTTTTCCAACCAGTTGACCATGGTTTTTTTGGTCAATAATAGTCACGTGCCAAGAACGTGAGTCGAATTTTTGCCATTTTTTGTTTCACCTCTTTGTGGCTACCATTCACCATCCAAAGTCGTCATCTTTGCCTAGCCACAACTACCAATGGAAGCACCTAACGTTGCTCGCTACAATCACTAGGGCAACCCATTGCAACCGAAAACCACCTAGTGCAACCCGCAACCACCAATATGTGCACCCAACACAAGCACTTGACACAACCACTACAACCACCCAATGCAACCCACAACCACCAATACGAGAACCCGCCACAAGCCACATCCATATACAGCCACCACCGTACTTGCCGCAGCCTATACGACCACCCACCACAACCCACAAACTGCCCAACCCAGGCCACTACTCGAAAACCTAGATCTCAAATTGAAAACCCACAACCAATAATTGCCCCACCCACACCCTACCACCATCATTAACACTAAAATGAGGGAATGGAGGGAAGTGAGGGAAGTGGATGAAAAATGGCAAAAAAAATTGGGTCACGTGCTCACGTCGTTATTATTGAACTGAAAACAACTCCCCTTTAAACCATTTAGGTAGTAGTCAACAATTATTTTTACTATTTAAAGTAGTTTTGGACAATTTCGTTTACTTAAGGTAGTTTCTCGCAAAGTGGCACAAAGTTAAAGTGGTTTGAAAAAAAAAAACTTTTAAAAACATAAAGACCTACCACTTTACTCTCATAATCTCATATTTGATCCCACTGCTTTTATCATTTATCAACTTCACCAAATAAAAATCTATAAAAAAATTCAAACTACCCCAAAAAAGAATGAAGAAATACTTAGAAAGTTGTTTCGGAAACAATTGTGCATTTTCAAGTTGTTATAGAAAAGTCAAACTTGGGTACTACTGTTCCCTTCAACCACGGATACTACTTGGCTGCTTCTTTGTATTAAATATTTTTCTTGGTGTAACTAGTTGGCTGCTTTTGGTTGCATTATCATATATGCATAATTATTTATCCTAGTGAATAAGCAAAGTGAAAGGCTCAAAATTCAGATTCCATCCAATGAACAACCAAACAACTCTTTTCTTCCTGCTTCTCTTTTTTATCAGCACCACATCATCAGTAGTTTTAGCCAAAAATTTCCTCTCAAGAGGCTCTTCTTTAACAATCAAAGATGTTACAAACTCAGATAATCTCCTCATTTCCCCTGACAAAACCTTCAGCTGTGGCTTTCACAGTTTTGGAACCAATGCATACTGGTTTTCAATATGGTACACCAACACAAAGGAACAGACCATTGTTTGGACAGCCAACCCAGACAAGCCCGTTAATCGACGCGGTTCACGACTATCTCTAAGAAGAAATGGTGCAATGGTGTTGATAGACTATGATGGTACAACGGCTTGGGAAACAAACACCACAAAATCAAATGTTGATAGAGCTGAGCTTCTCAATACTGGGAACCTTGTTCTAAAAGATCCCACTGGTAATATTCTTTGGCAAAGCTTTGATCATCCTACTGATACTTTACTTCCTCATCAACTTTTTACAAAGAACAAACCATTGGTCTCTAGGATTGGTCCTCAGATGGTTGGTTCTGGCTATTTTAGTTTATTTTTTGATAGTGGTAATGTGCTTAAACTGATATATGATGGCCCTGAAATTTCCAGCATTTATTGGCCTGATATAACTTTACATGCATATCAGAATGGTAGAACACATGCCAATAATAGTAGAATTGCAATCCTAGATGACATGGGCACTTTTTCTTCAAGTGATCAGCTAGAGTTTAGTGCTTCAGATGTAGGTGTTGGGATTAGAAGACGGATAACACTGGATTACGATGGTAATTTGAGGGTTTATAGCTTGAATGAGTCGTCTGGGTTTTGGAACATAACATGGCAAGCGGTAGCTATGCCATGTGATGTCCATGGTCTTTGTGGTAGAAATGGTATTTGTGTTTATACACCAGAGCCGAAATGTAGTTGCCCGCCTAACTATGAACCCACTGATTTAAGTGATTGGAACAAAGGGTGCAAGCCGAAATTCCATAGGAGTTGCTCAGACTCTGAGTTTGTTGAGCTTACACATGTTGATTACTATGGGTTTGACCTTAACCGTACTCAATCTACTTCTTATGAAGATTGTAGGCAAAGTTGCTTGAGAGATTGTCGGTGTGAGGCATTCAATTACAGACATACAGGTGAAGCACTGTGTGTTACAAAAAATTCTCTTTTTAATGGAGTGAGGTCTGTTAATTTCTCAGGGAGCATGTATCTTCGAGTACCAAGAAGTAGAACACAGACATTGAATCTGGTAATGGACTATAATGTGTCTCGTATTGATTGTGGGATCAGGGGGCAAGGTAAAGTACTTGTATTGCCCAACATATATGACATCACAAATCAAAGATTCAAATGGATTTATATTTACGTATTTGCATTTGTCATCGGTACACTTGAAGTAGTCCTTCTAGCAGCAGGGTGGTGGTTTCTTTACAAAAAGCATGGTCTTTCAGCTTCAATGGAAGATGGATATCGTGCCATTTCAAATCAGTTTAGGAGCTTTAACTACAGTGAGCTCAGAAATGCAACAAAAAATTTCAAGGAAATTATAGGAAGAGGAGGCTTCGGTGCTGTTTACAAGGGTATTCTTGCAGATAAGAGAGTAGTTGCTGTCAAGAAATTAGAAAATGTGGTCCAAGGTGAGGAAGAATTTTGGGCTGAAGTGAGCACAATTGGAAAAATCAACCATATGAACCTTGCAAGAATGTGGGGTTTTTGTTGTGGAAAGAAACAAAGATTGTTGGTCTATGAACATGTGGAAAATGGATCTTTGGACCAACATCTGTTTTTAAACAAAACCTTCCTGGACTGGAAACAGAGATTCAAAGTTGCAATAGGCACAGCTAAAGGCTTAGCTTACCTTCACCATGAGTGTCTAGAATGGGTTATTCATTGCGACGTCAAACCTGAAAACATACTCTTAGATGGGGAATTTGAGCCGAAGATTTCAGACTTTGGCCTGGCAAAATTATGTCAAAGGGAAAGTCATGGCTCATCTGATTTCACCGGTATAAGAGGCACTAAAGGTTATATGGCTCCCGAATGGGCAATGAACTTACCGATTACTGCAAAGGTTGATGTCTACAGTTATGGTGTTGTTATCCTAGAACTCGTGAAGGGAATTCGACTATCAAGTTGGGTGGTGGATGATCATGACGGCTTTGAAGAAGTACCTGAACTTTTAAGATTTATGAGAATAGCTAAAAAGAAAATGCAGAATGGAGAAGATTCATGGGTAGAAGACTTGATAGACCCAAGATTAGAAGGCAAGTTTAACAGGAATCAAGCTGCTACAATGATTGAAGTTGGACTCTCTTGTGTACAGGATGATAGAAATAAGAGGCCAACCATGGAATCAGTTGTGCAAGTTCTCGCAGAATGTGAGGAAGAAATGCCAGTGCACACTCCCTGCACTATCTGACTCCAATTTCTCTTGTTGTACCATATATGTCCTGAATTAAAATTGTTCAACTCTCAATGTACTTTTATGTAACGACACTCAATGGAATAAGTTTTGCAATTTTATTCAACTCTTGTTCTTATATATGAGGCAAACTTACAATATACATGACCTATAATACTAGTATTTATATTAGGTGCAAAAGGATAAACTTTGGTTTTGGGGTGAGTTGCGCATTCTTTGATTATCTAACCCATTGTGCAGGCGGTGCAGCAGAGGGATGTAAGGTGCAAAAAGTATACTTTAATTTAGGTGTAAAACTATGGTCAGGGTGATAGAGGCTGGAACTCTCGATATTAGGATCTCTCATCAGGGTGTGTGCTCTTCAATCTATCAAAAGATAAGTTTAAGAATGCACCCTAAATGTAATGTAATCTAGGAATCTCATAAATATATAAAAAAAAGAAATTCTTGGTTAAACAATGTCAAAAATATCCAACCAAATCTAGAAATGAAGGGTAGGTGAACATGTCGTTGTGGCAAAGTAATTGCATAGTAATTTGTAATGGCATGTCACTAGCAACGTAGTAACAGCATGTGATAGCTTAGTGGTGTTGACATCACCTCCGATCCTAGAGATCCAGGATCGATTCTCATTCCTTATAAGGAGGGATCCTTAATTTCTCCCCTTCTTTGCAAGGGACTTCGTCTTGAGTTTCCTTAAAAATAGCATCATATAAATATACTTCCTCGATTTTTTTAAAGGTTCCAACTAGCAACACTTTTATTTGCACTATTTATGTATCAATTATAATGAACCAAACAACCACTAGTATTTTTGATAAATAATCTTTAGTATTTGTTAAAAGATTGGTTTAGTTTTACCTCAATCTTTAAACATGACATTCTGCCTTATAAGTTACTCAAAATTACCTCTACCATTACCCGGGTACCAAGTACCAACTGGCTAAACATAGCCTAAATTTCTGCAATTTCAAGTACTTCTGTGGAAGTCAAAGTTGGGTACTACTGATGCCGTGGAGTACAGGTACTAGTTGGCTGCTAGTCTTTTGTTTTATACTTCTTTTCTATTGACTGCTAGTCTTTTTTTAACTTTATCTTGGTGCAACTAGTTGGTTGGTGGTTTTCTTATTTTATTTTCTTTTATGCAACTAGTTGGCTGCTTGTGATTGCATAATATACATAATTAATTACCCGAGTGAAGCATCAAAGTGAAAGGCTCAAAACCCAGATTCCATTCAATGAAAAACCAAACTAATCTCTTCTTCCTTCTCTTTTTTATCAGCACTTCATTATCAGTAGTTTTGGCAAAAAAATTCCTCTCAAAAGGCTCTTCTTTAACAGTCAAAGATGTTACAAACTCAGATAATCTCCTCACTTCACCAGACAAAACCTTCAGCTGTGGTTTTCACAGCATTGGAACCAATGCATACTGGTTTTCAATTTGGTACGCCAACACAAAGGAACAAACCGTTGTTTGGACAGCAAACAGAGACAAGCCTGTTAATCGACAAGGCTCACGCGTATCTCTAAGAAGAAATGGTGTGATGGTGTTGACAGACTATGATGGCGCAACAGCTTGGGAAACAAACACCACAAAATTAGATGTTGATAGAGCTGAGCTTCTTAATTCTGGAAACCTTGTTCTAAAAGATCCTGCTGATAATATTCTTTGGCAAAGCTTTGATTATCCTACTGATACTTTGCTTCCTCATACAGTGTTTACAAAGAACAAGAGATTGGTCTCTAGGATTGGTCCTCAGATGTTTGGTTCAGGGTATTATACTTTCACTTTTGATAGTGATAATGTGCTTAGATTGATGTATGATGGTCCTGAAATTTCCAGTATTTATTGGCCTGATAAAATTTCTTTAGCTACTGATCAAAGTGGTAGATCACATGACAATAATACTAGGATTGCAATGCTTGATGATACAGGCACTTTTTCTTCTAGTGATCAGCTACAGTTTAGTGCTTCAGACGTGGGTGCTGGGATTAGAAGACGGTTAACATTGGATTTCGATGGCAATTTGAGAGTTTATAGCTTAAATGACACGTCTGGGTTTTGGAACATAACATGGCAAGCGGTTGCTAAGCCATGTGATGTCCATGGTCTTTGTGGTAGAAATGGTATTTGTGTATATACGCCAGAACCGAGATGTAGTTGCCCACCTAACTATGAACCCACTGATGTAAGTGATTGGAACCAAGGGTGTAAGCCAATATTCCATAGGAGTTGTTCGGACTTTGAGTTTGTCGAGATTACTCATGTTGACTACTATGGGTATGATTTCTACCGCAGTATACCTACTTTTTATGAAGATTGCAGGCGACTTTGCTTGGAAGATTGTCGTTGTCAGGCATTCAATTACAGACTAACTGGTGAAGCAATGTGTTTCCTGAAAAACTCTCTGTTTAATGGATTCAGGTCTGTTGATTTTCCATCTAGCATATATCTTCGAGTACCAAGAAGCAATGCCAAACCCGTAATGGCCTTTAATGTGTCTCGTATTGATTGTGGGAGTGGGCAAGGTAAGACTGTTGTTTTGCCCAACACATATGACACCAGGAATCCAAGATTCAAATGGGTATATCTATACACTCTTGCTTGTGTCATTGGTGCACTTGAAGTAATCCTTCTAGCTGCAGGGTGGTGGTTTCTTTTTAGAAGGCATGGTCTGTCATCTTCAATGGAAGATGGATATCGTGCCATTTCAAATCAGTTCAGGAGCTTTAGCTACAATGAGCTCAAGACTGCAACCAGGAATTTCAAGGAAGTTTTAGGAAAAGGAGGCTTTGGTGTTGTTTACAAAGGTGTTCTGTCAGACGAGAGAGTAGTTGCTGTAAAGAAACTAGGAGATGTGGTTCAAGGAGAGGAAGAATTTTGGGCCGAAGTGAGCATAATTGGTCAAATCAACCATTTGAACCTTGCAAGAATGTGGGGTTTTTGCTGCGAAAAGAAGCAGAGACTCTTAGTCTATGAGCATGTGGAAATTGGGTCGTTGGAGAAATACTTGTTCTCAAACCAATCCCTTCTTGGTTGGAAAGAGAGATTTAAAGTTGCGATAGGCACAGCGAAAGGCTTAGCTTACCTTCACCATCAATGTCTAGAATGGGTTATCCATTGTGATATTAAACCTGAAAACATACTCTTGGATGTGGATTTTGAGCCGAAAATATCAGACTTTGGTCTATCAAAGTTACATCAAAGAGGGAGTGAATGTTCATTAGAGTTGACAAGAATCAGAGGCACAAAAGGCTACATGGCTCCTGAATGGGCAAGGAACCTACCCATTACTGCAAAGGTTGATGTCTATGGTTATGGAGTCGTTATCCTAGAGCTTGTGAAGGGAATTCGATTATCTAGTCGAGTGGTGGATGATCCTCTTGGCTTAGAGGAGATAACGGAACTGGTAAGATTTGTTCGATTGGCTAAAAGAAAAATGCAAGATGGAGAAGATTCATGGGTGGATGACTTTGTAGACCCAAGACTGGAAGGAAACTTCAGCAGGCACCAAGCTGCTACGATAATTGAGGTCGGACTCTCTTGCGTGGAGGATGATAGAAATAAAAGGCCAACCATGGAATCGGTTGTGCAAGTTCTTGAAGAATGTGAAGACGAAATATAATGCACCCCCCCCCCCCCCCCACACTTAGTAGCTCCAAGTTCTCTCCGTAGAGCTCATGTGTGATCTTGTGTAGCATTCACATTTAGATTTGCAATTCTTCAACCTTCAAAGTTCAATGGACATGTATGTAATAAACACTGAATTGACAAACTTGGGCAGTATAGCTTTTTTTTTATAGTACTATCTCCAACCCACATTACTCTTCACACTATCCATTTTCATTAGAGCAATGCTAATGGTGACACAATTGTCTTTGAAATTGCAATTTTTTTGAGTGAACAAAAAAAACACCTCTCTCATTGGTGATAATAATGTGTTCATGATATGAACAAATTGTTCATTGTTCACCATGTGAACAAATTGTTCATTCTAAACTACACAAAACAAGCTAATGACAAGTTGCCACATGTCCTGGGTAACTTTGGGAAATTTTGTGGAAATTTCCATGGAATTTTCCCCAACAAAATTCCTTTATCAAATATACCAAAATTCATACTCTATTTCCCTCTATAAAATGATACTCATATTAAAATATTTCGGAATATTTTCTTTTAAATGAAATGAGGTATAATGATGATTTATTTGTTCATGAGTGAAATAGAGATAATATTTTTGTTTATGAAATGAACAAAACATGAGTAAGAAGGGAAATATTATTCACCATTGACAATGCTCTAAGACATGGTCCACTATTTTTTTTATTCTTTGGTTGTAATTTACTCTGGATTCTTCGATAATTTTCGAAAGATTTTCCTTGCGATTGAATAGAATTTTCTAGTTTTCTTTCTAAAGAATTTCCTAAATTTGTCGCTATAAATGCTGCTTACGTGCTTCACTATCACACTATTGTTATCAATTTTTGGTAATAATACTTATAAGACTTTTGTACTATTTCGGGTCAGATGTTGAGTTTACAAAAATCCTTTGTTAAGTTCAGTCCTAATGTGCCAGAGAATGCTCAACAAGATTATCAGAGAATCCTCGCGATGGAAACACGATCATCTCTGGGTAATTATCTGGGTGCTCCTATCGATTTCCAAGGCTCGAAAGTAACACTTTTCACGCATTTACTGGATAAGGCCTCTTCACGTATTACCAGCTGGAATCAATCATTTTTATCTCAGCCAGCAAAGGTGATTATCATAAATTCGATCCTTATCGGGGCTTTAATGCATTACTTGGCAGTGTTTCGTATTCCCACTACAATAGCTAACAAGCTGGATAGTTTATTTGCGGCTTTTTTCTGGAAAGATAGTCATGGAAAAGGTCTGCAATGGAAAAACCGCGCCACGATCCAAAAACCTAAAGGAGAGGGAGGATTAGGTATTCGAAATGTGGGTTTGTTTAATACAGCGTTACTTATGCGAAAGGCCTCGCGCATCAGACAAAACCCTAATTTGCTGGTCTCGCAAATTTACAAAAGGTCAACCAGCTCTCGGCTTCATCATATGACTCATATTACACTTTCCTCTTGGGGACGGAGAGGCATAGTCACGGCTAGTACCCTTCTCGATAAGCTTTCTAACTGGAAAATAGGCAATGGACGTGACATTCATGTTACCACTCCCACTTGGATGAATGGCTCTACGCCGATATTTCGGGACCAGGTTCCGCTCTCAGCTGCTCGAGACATTCGTGTGGCAGATCTAATGGTGGAAGGCCAACGTCGATGGAATCTGAGTAAACTCTATGCTATGTTTGAACCCAGCTCGGCCCGTCAGATCAGGAGCATTGAACTCCCTCCCGCGCCCAACATATGCGACGAGCAATATTGGCCTCATACTAAATCTGGTTCCTACACCACGAAATCGGGGTATGCAATCTTACTCCAACAGCAAAATGAAATCTACAGCATGACATCTTCCTTGGACAAGGATTTTTTTCGTGTCCTATGGGGATCGCGCATCATGCCGATTTGGAAACTTTTTATTTGGAAACTGTGGCACAATGGCTTTGCTACGAAGAAGATCCTCTATCGACGTCAGATTAGCGATTCGAGTGAATGTCCCATATGTCTTCATGACTGTGAGGATACGAATCATCTGTTTCGTTATTGCCCCCTAGCAATTGAGGCTTGGGGAAACCGCGACTTAGGCATCAACAGAGCGCCCGTTTTGGCTATGCCCATGCGAGAATGGCTTCGTTCATGGATTATGTTCTTTTATAAAAAAGACGGGTACTACGGGAGTCGTTTACCTGCTTTCGTTGCTACTTTGTGGACAATTTGGTTATTACGAAACGAGCAAGTGTTTCGCCAGGTGAGACCCACTGAGGCCTCAATTCTTTGAAGCCTTCAAAAGAGCGACGACCAACAGGCGTCCTTTTCACAGGTTTGTAGGGCGCAGGCTAGCGTGTTGCGGGATCCAGTTACTCCTCCGGGTTTCCTTCACATCCAACTTGGCCATCAGACCCATCAGACTTCCAGGGACTCGCATATACTGCTGCAGTTTCATGCAGTTTGGGACAAACATACCCTGTCAACGGGGATCGGATGGGCCTTTCGTGAATCTCCGAATCAACCTATCAGGCAATTTGGGTGTTATTCATATGCTTCTTCAACCATAGCTGCCTTGTCACTGGCTTGCCTAAAGGTTGTAACTTGGGCTCAACTCGCTGGCTACTTGCATATCACTCTTACAACGTCATCCACGAGCCTCATTCAGAATCTTAAGACTAGGGGTTCTCCAGATATTTCTATCAAATGGACTACTGATGCGATAAGGAACAATGCCTTTACTTTGAATTCTTGCGAGGTGGTTCGTGTGAGCAAGTTACAGATTACGGAAGCGCAACAAGTTGCTCTCTGGTGCCGACAGCATGAAATGGATTTCGGATGAAGACGTTTTTATTTTCTTGTTTTTGTCCCGGGTTTTAGTTTTCTGTCTCTTGTTTTTGTTGTTTCCTATTTCTTTTCTTGTACGTTTCGCCGTTGTCAAAAAAAAAAAAATACTTATAAGACTACCACAAAAGATATTGATTTGATTCTTGTGTTCTTGGTTCTCGCCCTTACAGACGACAGACCGGACCTATAAGAATGAAGAACATACGGTTAAGAATGAAAATTCTATTGTCGTCCGAACACGGTGCACAAGGGGTGTTTGCGGTTTGGATTGGTGTTTCGGGATTAACCCAACCCAAACCGCAAATATACAATTTGACATCTTTCTAACGCAAAGCACATCATACTTTTGCCCAAACTAACCCAAATCGAACCGCGCAAAACGATTTGGTGCAGTTTGGTTTGCGGTTTAACCATTTCTTCCTCCGCAACATTAATTTTGTATTATAAGAGTAAAAAAAAATTATTAATAAATATAAAGAGTCCAAATAAATATGAAGTTGACTTCATAACTAAAAATAAATAATAATTTATCAAAAGTGTCCAAGTTCTTTATCTCAAACTTCTTTTCTCAGTTGTATACTTGTATGCCACCTTGTCAAGTATATTTTTACAAAATCATATAAATTGCGGTTTATGGTGCAGTTTCGATTTAGAAAAATTGAAACTCAACCCAACCACAGGCACATATGCCTAAAATAGGCGCCCAACCACTGATATAGGCACCTATTTTAGGCGTCCAAACCTGTGGTTAGACGCCTAAAATAGGCGCCTGTAGCAATGGTTGGGCGCTATTTTAGGCGCCTGTACCAGTGGTTGGGCGCCATTTTAGGCGCCTGACCACAGGTTCAGGCGCCTATTTTAGGCGCTTGTTCCTGTGGTTCGGCGCCTATTTTAGGCGCCTAGGTACTTTTTCGGCATTTTCAAGTCAATTTATGGTACAATGGTCTACTATGAGATGTTCTAATAAAGTTAAATAAAATCGGTGAAAATAGAGACCAGAACAAAAAATGATTACTCTAAACCCCATGTATCATCATGTTTAAGACATTCTATCAGTTTTATTCAAAAAAAATTTAAATTACATTAGCATTTCCTTAGTAATATAACGAGATGGTAAAAAAACTTGAAGTCCTTCGAAAATGTGAATTATCGAAAATATTTAAAATATCGTAGTCCTTCAATGGAGGAAATGGAAGGGGATGAGAGGGAGTGAAAGATGATAGGAAATGGAAAAGGTGAGGAGGAATGGAAGGAGGATGGAAAGAAAATGGGGGAATGAGAAATGGAGGTGAAAGAAAAGGAAAGGTCCTTGTATTTTTATACAAAAATACAGAGCGTTAGTAGGAAAAAACAGGGTGGCGTTTAACAAATGAGTTTCTGTATCCACAACATTAACTTCAATACAATATGCTAATAAATTAATACTCTTTCCTTCTATGACCCACATACCTATTTTTCTAAAACTATGTGCCTAAAAAAGTAGGTTAATTGATAAAAACCGAAAGGAGTATAATTTAGAAGGGCCACTTGTAATAAATAATATATAAGGATTATTTATTACATCATTTAAGGATAAACTAGTTATTAAACTCGAGCTATGCCCCGGGTAAGAAAAAATTTCATTTATCAATATACTCAATTTCTAATTTTTTTATTGTGCATCGATTACATGAACTAAAACTCCCTAGGGAGAGCACCACGTGGCACAATTTATTGTTTATGCATGCGTATTAATATATTTGTATAGATTACTATATTACATTATGAAGAAGTTACATATCATACTTCCTCTTTATTATTGAAACATCTAGTGTTAAATTGTTAACTATTAATATCTCTAAATACTTTTTGAAAGCTCAAATGATGCAATAAAGGAAGTATAATTTAGGGGTGACTTATTGCTTTTTAATGGATTACTCATTATATATATTATATACTCCCTCCGTTTCATATTAATCTACACACTTTGACATTTTACACTATTCACAAATTGCACTTTGACCCTCTTTTGTGATTTATACGTGAATAAAAACATAGTCATGTAGAATCTTGTTAGATTCGTCTTAATATGTATTTTATTAATATGTACTTTTTATAATTTTTACAAATACAAAACTAAAGATATATGTCCTCAAAATTTTACATTGGCATGCGTGAAAAGTGTAAGTGTGTAGATTAAAATAAAACGGAGGGAGTGCAATTATACAAATTACTCATCTTAGTTAGAAGGCGTCACATCACCAATTAATGTTTTGGCCACATATAAGAACTCGTGTTTTACCGAACATCACTTTTCACATTGGTCCACATATACTAAACTTTGGTAATGTCTAATTTGCATTCTCAAATTGTTCTAAGACCTTGGACCTGAGCCTCGGTACTCCCGTCAAGTACGGGGACAAGTTGGCTGGTTGTATTAGTACTTGTATACTACTACTTCCTCCGTTTCTTTTTACTCGCTATATTTCTCATTTTACGGACTCCTAGGCAATTTTTGGAGAAGGGAGAGGTAGAGAGTAAAAAGAAAAGGGATCCATGTGGGAGGAGAGAGATAGAGAGAGTTTATTGCCCAAAAAAGAAGTGTAGCAAGTAATGTGAAACTTCTCATGATGGAAAGTGTAGCGAGTAAAAAGACACGGAGGAAGTATGTGTTATATATACACTTACATTATCCGAGTGAAGCAGCAAAATGAAATAAATTTCCATTCAATGACAAACCAAACCATTGTTTTCCTCCTTTTCTTTATGTTCACCCCTTTATCATCAGTAGTTTTTGCCAAAACTTTCCTCTCAAGAGGCTCCTCATTAACTGTCAAAGATGCCTTAAACTCAGATAATCTCCTCACTTCCCCTGACAAAACCTTCAGCTGTGGGTTTCACAGCATTGGAACCAATGCATACTGGTTTTCAGTTTGGTTCACCAATTCAAAGGAAAGAACCGTTGTTTGGACGGCCAACCGAGACAAGCCTGTTAATCGGCAAGGCTCGCGCATATCTCTTAGAAGAAATGGTGTGATGGTGCTGACAGACTATGATGGCGCAACGGCTTGGGAAACAAATACCACAACATCATATATTGGTAGAGCTGAGCTTCTCAATACTGGGAACCTTGTTCTTAAGGATCATGGTGGTAATATTCTTTGGCAAAGCTTCGATTTTCCTACTGATACTTTGCTTCCTCATACAATGATTACAAAGAGTACAAGATTGGTGTCTAGGATTGGTCCTCAGATGTTAGGTTCTGGGAATTTTAATTTCTTTTTTGATAGTGATAATGTGCTTAAATTGATATACGATGGTCCTGAGATGTCCAGCATTTATTGGCCTAATACTGCTTTAGCTGCATATCAGAATGGTAGAACAAATTACAATAATAGTAGGACTGCAATACTTGATGATATGGGGACCTTTTCTTCAAGTGATCAGCTACAGTTTAGTGCTTCAGATGTAGGTGTTGGGATTAGAAGAAGGTTAACATTGGATTACGATGGCAATTTGAGGATTTATAGCTTAAATGAGTTGTCTGGCTTTTGGTATATAACATGGCAAGCAGTTGCAAAACCATGTGATATCCATGGTCTTTGTGGTAAAAATGGTATTTGTACTTATACGCCGAACCCCAAATGTAGTTGCCCTCCTAACTATGAGCCCACTGATACAAGTGATTGGGGTAAAGGATGCAAGCCGAAATTCCATACAGGTTGCTCAGACTCCTGAGTTTGTTGAGATTACCCATGTTGATTACTATGGGTTTGACCTCAACCGCAGTCGACCTGCTTCCTATGAAGAGTGCAGGCAACTTTGCTTGGGAGATTGCCGTTGCGAGGCATTCAACTACAGACTTACTGGTGAAGGGATGTGTTTCACAAAAAATTCTCTTTTTGATGGATTCAGGTCTGTTGATTTCCCATCTAGCATATATCTTCGAGTACCAAGAAGTAGTGCACAGACATTGAAGCCTATAACTGGCCTTAAAGTATCTCATCTTAGTTGTGGGAGTGGGGAAGGTAAAGTTGTTGTATTGCCCAAAACATATGACACCACGAGTCAAAGATTCAACTGGGTTTATCTGTACTCTTTTGCTTCTGTCATTGGTGCACTTGAAGTTGTCTTTTTAGTAGCAGGGTGGTGGTTTCTTTTTAAGAGGCATGGTATTTCAGCTTCAATGGAAGATGGGTATCGTGCCATTTCAAATCAGTTTAGGAGCTTTAGCTACAGAGAGCTCAGGACTGCAACGGGAAATTTTGCAGAAGTTATAGGAAAAGGAGGCTTCGGTGCTGTTTACAAGGGTGTTCTGGCAGATGAGAGAGTAGTTGCTGTGAAGAAATTAGAGAATGTGGTCCAAGGAGAGGAAGAGTTTGAGGCAGAAGTGAGCATAATTGGCAGAATCAACCATATGAACCTTGCAAGAATGTGGGGTTTCTGTCGCGAAAGGAAACACAGACTCTTGGTGTATGAACACGTGGAAAATGGATCTTTGGAGAAACACTTGTTCTCAACCCAAACCCTTCTGGGCTGGACAGAGAGATTTAAAGTTGCAATAGGCATGGCTAAAGGCTTAGCTTACCTCCATCATGAATGTTTAGAATGGGTTATCCATTGTGATGTCAAACCTGAAAATATACTCTTGGATAAGGATTTTGAGCCGAAAAGTTCAGACTTTGGTCTGTCAAAGTTACATCAGAGAGGGAATCATGGTTTATCAGAATTGACCAAGATCAGAGGCACACAAGGTTATATGGCTCCTGAATGGACAATGAACCTACCAATTACTGCAAAGGTCGATGTCTACAGCTATGGAGTCGTTATCCTAGAGCTTGTTAAGGGAATTCGACTAACAAGTCGGGCGGTGGATGATCATCTTGGCTTGGAGGATATAACAGAACTCGTAAAATTTGTTCGACTGGCTAAAAGAAGATTGCAGAATGGAGAAGTGGCATGGGTAGAAGACTTAGTAGACCAAAGATTGCAAGGAAACTTTAGCAGGCACCAAGCGGCTATGATAATTGAGGTTGGACTTTCTTGCGTGGAGGATGATAGAAATAAAAGGCCAACAATGGAATCAGTTGTGCAAGTTCTTGCAGATTTTGAAGATGAAATACTAATGCACATTCCCGGCACTACATAGCTCCAATTTCTCTTGCAGTAGCTCATATGTTCTCATATAACAGTTACATTCTGACCTTTATGTAACAAACACTGAATTTACAAACTTTGGCAATTTTGCTTGCTTTTAGTAGAAAAACAAGGTACATGCATGAAACCCATACAAATAAAGGATATATGTATAACTACATACATTCTACATACCAGGCCTTTTATTGTTTTAGAAACTTACCCACTCTTTATTTTATAAATCTTAGAAAATGCTTGCAAGCTTACAAAATGCAAGAATAATACTTTTTCTGGAAATTTTGACATCATGAACGATGAATCAGAAGTTTGGATGTCTAAACATACTAATCCAATATTTGATTTATTTCTTAATAGTCTCAAATTTGTGGAAATCTTTCCCATATTGGTCCCGTGTAAATTATTACTTGTTTTACAGTTCACATCTTGCTTTTTTCTTGGGTCCAAATTCTCATTCTCCTCTCTCCCCTCTCCTCCTCTCATTTCCATCCACTATGCTACCTTAGTCATGGCTCATTGCTTTCTAGTAACTTCTAAATCAAACATCCTTAAAGTGGGATTACTCCCCAAACTTGAGATCACTTGTAAATATATCGAATTTGGGACTAATAAGAGATGATATCCCCAAACTTGGAATATGCAGTGTCAGCTTTACTCCAATTCTTTGAATACTAAAAATTGTTTTTTGGTTTTGGGTGAGAGAAGCTCGAACTCTCAACCTTAAGATCACTCAACTAAGCTATGATACCTACGCGATGAATTGAATAGTATAAGGCAATAAGTATACTTGGTAAAATTAATTAAAGATCTAGTGGAGAACTTTCTAGCTCGTATATGTTATTATAAAAAAATTGGTTTACAACATTTTTATTCAACAACAAATGTTTTATATTGAAACTTTCTAATGCAATAAATCATATATTCTCCCTTGAGAGAAGAGTGCTCTAACTCTCTATTGTACCTCAAAAAAGAAATTCATATATTCTCACAGCCAGGCAAGAATACATCAGAGCAGTGCCTACTATCTAGACAAATAGAGATAGAGAAGATCTCTTATAACCCAGCTTAGACTTATTTTGTCCCTGCTTGAGAATGACAATCCAATGTCATATGCATAAATACCCTATGATCAGTTGATCACTAACAAATGAGATGAGACACATCCATGCCTTCATTAGTCCTAAAATTGTTTGTTGCCTTTTTTCCGTGATTTGAAAGATGAATCACGTTTTCAGGCAATTTATCGTCGATTGGGGCTTGATCAGCTGGATCCGAGACTAACTTTGATATAGAAGACAAACACACACACACACACACTCCTATATAATCTGCACCCAAATCACCAATATAATAGGGTATTAGGTGATTCAACTTCCTAATCCGGGAAAAATAACACTTCAAACAACTACAAAGACTACATTATATGATCATAGATTGACCTCTCAATTTCCTAGAATTCGTAGAGGAAAAGATGGGCCAAAAAGATTGGAGGAGGATTGAAGTAAAGAATGAAGGTAACTTATTATCAAAGAATGGAAATCAAACTAGTACCTGGAAAATTTCGCACTGCCATGAAGAGATGAGTGAAGGGAAAGCTGGCAGCTGAGGCCAGGAAAATTCCGCGAAATCCCGTTACGTAACGCCATAATTAAATTCACGTACTTCTCCCCGCGTTGTCCGTTCCGTAACGCGAACTCGCCGCGTTAGAACGATTTTATCCTCATTACATCCGTTCTTTTCAAACATTGGCCAAATTTTTTTTATGATTTAATTATATAGTTGAGGAAACATGATATTCTATTAGATTTGATTATATTATGTTGTAATAATGCTTCATAAACTAAAAAATGCAAATAAGGTTAAAACATATTAATGTGAATTTTTTTAAAAAATTCACGCCGCGACGGCCGCGAAACGTTCTATTTCGCCGTTACAAGCCGTTCCCGCGACAACGCGACCGTTCCCGCGAACGCGACCGCGAGCGCGTTTTTTTCCCTGGCTGAGGCTGTTCCCCCTACAGCATTAATACTGGATCGTGACATTCCTAAGTTTTGTGTCAGCAAGTTTTAAACAAAATCATCCTATGACATAAAGAAGGCATGTTACATTTACAACTTACATCCTATATATGATGAGGTCGGCAGTATTCAGAGCCAAAAAGAAGTCAGGGCAGAAGAAACTACAAGAAACAATTAGTAGAAAGCTACGCATGTTTCTGATTGCTGAGGGTTAGTCTAAATGCTGCCTTCCCCCAATGCTTTCTTGCCATGGAACTTGGAGGTTACTTGTCCTTCGCAACAATTTGAAGAGAAAAACTCCCTACATTAGGAAGAGAAAAACTCCCTACATTAGGAAGGGTATTATTACATTTCTCTTGATTGTGAACCAATAGATCTATAACCTAATAATCTATTCATTATCACCCAAAACAGGTTGGAGTAAATTCTCAAAATCAGAAAGAAAAAACAATCTCTATCTCGAAACAATTGCAAAATCAGAGAAGGCCTATGAACACAAAACAAGGTGTGAAAGCAGGTGATTTTAGAAAAGGTCCGTTTAAGTTTATTATGAGAACTTTTTTTTAAATGGTCTCCATTATATGTTTTTTTTGGGTGTAGTATTGTTTCTAGAAGGGAAATGCAAAATGCTTCTACAAATGAAATACACAAGAATGACCTTAAGAAAATAACAACAGTTCCAAAAACCTACAACACTAACTTACACAACACACATCCAAAGAATAGATCAAGTCTTGGGTGAGACCATCTCACACTAATTTATTGTAAAACATTAAAAGCTACCGTAAACAATATGTACCCTCAAAGACAGAAAGTCAGCATGATAAGTACTTACTTTATGTAATTGTGACTTGTAAGTCTGTCTAATACAAGACTTTGACAAGAAGGGTTATACAAAATGACAGACACTTAAGCAATTAAATTAACAAAGAGATTAAGAGATTACTCGTATCAGTGCAGCAGAATGAGTACGACAAGTATATTACCCGCATAGATGCATGGTGCTCTGTCACCAACTTTATCTTCTTCACCCTTACAACTCACAACACAGGTAGCTGATGGAAACATTTTCATTCCTCGTTATTTAATGGACTGTCCTACAAGAACCAATACAAGGAAGAGTAAGAAGCATTCAGCAAGGAGTTCCAACAAGAGCCAAGGGGGATGAAGACATGAAAGATGCATTTATGCATGCAAAAGACATTGATGTTCCATGATAGACAACCAAAGGATTTGAAAAAAGAGAGAGAAAGAATATGTACTAGGCAAGAAAGAAGGGCCAGGAATGGCAAAGACGCTCTTGCATAATCTGATTGCGAAAGTGGAAGCTAAGACTTGTATTAAAAGAAATCAAATATATCATAGAGCAGGGAGTTAACTATGAATATGAACTCATTTGATACTACATAGGTCTCGTCCTGATAGCAAATAAGGATCATTTATACCTTTCAAAGTCAAAATTTGACCATTTAAATCTCTAAGAGTATATGGGTAAAATTTAAAATAGAAGATAACTTGGGAGAAACAACCTTTTATAAGCACTTTTTTTGCGAGAAACAACCCTTTAAATTTTTTTTAGCATTTAACAACCTTAATTGAATTACTTTTTTTGCAAGATGAGACCTCAAGGCTTTTTTCCAGATTTGATTCTCAATTCTAAGCTGTGATCAAGGCGTTCTCTATGTGCAATCCTCGCACTTAAAGGTGTTCAATGCCTTCACCAATGCTTGTGATTGAAATTTAATGTCGGAAAATAGCTTTTAGGCTTGATCTCGCAAAACCAATTTTGGTTAAGGTTATAAAATGCCAAAAAAAAAAAAAAAAAAGTTGTTTCTCGCAAATTTTCCTTTCACTCAAAACTATTTGATAAGTATAAAAACATTCATTTTCATATTGTGAATCATTGTAACTCTTGTGATAGATAAGAAATCACAATTTGACACAGAAACAAAATGGACACTGATTTGGGAAGACCAGATTCCAGAGAACGTCTTTGCTTTCATCAGGTATTAGCCTGTGCATAGGAGCAACATGCTTCATCAAAAGTAAATAGCATATGTGTATCTTTATATAGCTCTAGGTAGTTGAATTGGTTGTGAGAAGCCCCTCGACCAAAAACACTCACACTTTGTATATGAAGAACTGGAGTGAAAGAGAAGGGAGGGAAAGGGATTGCGGGAGGAAGGGGCGGGAGAGGGAATGATCCGTTAATAACACCATTCCTCCCAAATTGGATAGATTTTGAGGGAAAATGGAGCTCCAACTTCCCCCTCCCTTTCTTGCCCCTCCACTTTAGCCCTTCAGCCCCTATCCCTCCCCTTCTTTCCATCCTATATTGCTATCCAAACAAAGCGTAAGGTAGAGTCAACAATATCAGGAATCCTACCACTCTAGTATTGAACTTATAGTTATGCATACTCTGAAATATCTTACCAATGTTTCGTTTGTCCACACAACAACAACAATTAACTCTAGTTAAGGCCTAGTTAGTAAACACAGTCACCCGGTGGGCGATCCTCATTGGACAGGGTCAATATAAGAACAAAAAACATTGAACAGCTTACCGATAGTTCATCAGGACTGCTGCGCTGCCAGTAATCCCTTGGTGGTCTAATTAGTACTGTATTACTAAAGTCATAGCCGTCCGAGAGCATTAGCCTTAGATCAGAAATGCTTGGTCTGAGTTCTGAAGGTAATTGGACACAAGATAGTGCAGCAGTGACAAAGCGTATCACCTCATCCTCAGAAAATTCAGATAAAGTAGAGTCAACAATATCAGGAATCCTACCACTTTCGCGGAGTTCCCAAGCCTCATCCACCAAACTAATCCTCACGGAATCTTGCACAAACTTCAAATTCCTCCTACCGCTGATGATTTCAAGCATAGTGATGCCAAAAGCATACACATCCACCTTCTCCGAACATCTTCCTGTCGAATAAAATTCAGGATCCATGTAGCCAATAGTTCCACGGATGGCACCACTATCATGTGATTCATCATCCTCAAGAAGACATGCAACCTCAAAATCTACAATTTTGGGATTGAAACTCGAATCCATTAATACATTACGAGGCTTGACATCACAAAGAACAACACGAGGACTGATCCCATAGTGAAGATATTCAATAGCTCGAGCAATCCCGTGACATATGGACACTCTCCGGTGCCAAGGCAGCACCAAAGTTCTTACCCCAGAAGCCGGAAACAACAACTCCAACCAGCTGTAGTCTCCTACAAAGTCATGCACAAGCATCTTGTGATTACCCTCAAGGCAAAATCCAATGAGTTCAACCACATTTTTATGCTTAACCCCAGACATGATTTTGACTAGTGAATTGAAGTCTATGTTATTATTTACAGTTTCGAAAACCTTAACCATGACTTCAGAGCCATCTTCTAGAGTACCCTTGTAAAAGGATGAAAATCCATTATCTTTAATCTTAGTTCTAAAATTATTAGTCGCGTTTTGCAATGATTTATATGAGAAACGGGTCACATTTTTGGGTAAATTAGTATCTTCATTTAGGTCATGTTCTGGGTCTTGTTCATGAACAATCTTCAATCTATAAGACAAACAGTTTCCCATATCTCTTACTATATATATGTGCCCCACATCACCAATTCAATGCAATTTTCACACAAGGTTGATCAAAAGCGAAAACTCAAACCCAGATAAAGATATGCTAGCATAGTTCAATTATATGATAAATTGGCCTCAAGGCTCAAACCTTATAGTTTTTTGAAGAGGAAATAGTTGGGCTTAAAAAATTATGGGAGAATTGAATTAAGAATCAGGGGAAATTATGTACCTGGGATGAAGGAACTAAGGAGAGTGCAAGCTGCATACTGATTACTGGAGAAAGGTTAATGGAGAATTGGAGATTGAAATTCCTAATATAGTAATACATTACCCATGCCTTGTGTCGTTTACGGCCAAAGTCAATGCCATGTTTCATTTATTTCAAACTAGGGTTATCAGTTCATCTTATTTTTGCTTATTTCAGATCTAATCAGATCAGAAAAAATAAGTTCAAATCAGATCTTATTTATATTTAAAAATCATTATATTATTAAATATCTTTCATTACATATTAGTAAAAATTATAATAATTGAATATTAATAAAGTACTCATTGAGACGAATCAAACAAGACCCCACATGACTATATTTTTTCTTATATATTGAGAAAAATCTAAAAGATAAGATCTTGTAATCAAATCATATCTGATCAAATCAGAAAAAATAAATTCAGATCAGATCAGATAAGTTCAGATCAAAAAAATTCTGGTGAACCAAACATAGCCTTATTCTTACATGCGGCTGCGCGTGGATTGCCATATGCTATTGCCAAATTCTTTTCAAAGTTAAATTATTTGGTTTTTTTTCTCTAAAAAGGTACTACATTTAAACTGAAAAACAAAATACAAAGACAATTTTTGTACACAATTAATTTAATTTTTGTTGGAAAAAAGGGTTTCCTCCTCGAGAAAAAGCTTCGCCCTCCGTTGCGGCGGCCGACCTCCTTTGTGATGGCGGAGGAGATCACACACATCTGTTCAAAAATTTTGCTAGATGAGGAGGAAAAACTGTTGTAGATCTGGAACCCTTTGAACCTGTTACAAAGGACCAAAAAACTTTCTTTAGTTTACTGGGCAGATTATTGACTGAGAGATCTTACAATATTGAGGCGTTCAAACGGACGATAACAAACATTTGGGCTCCCTCACACGAATTGGTTATTCGAGTTCTTAGTCCTAATTTATATGCCTTCCAATCTTATCACTGGCGAGATATGGCAAAAGTGATGGAAGAAAGGCACTGGTGCTTCGACAACATGTTGGTGCTTTTGAAGGAGGCTGGTGGAGACGAACAATCGGGACAGGTAATCATCACTAAGTCACCGACTCACCGTTTTGGGTTCGGATAAAAAATCTTCCCTTTAGTTACTGTTCTAATGAAATCATAAAGGCCCTAATAGGAAATATGGGCGAAATCAGTGACATTAAGGAGGATGCTTTGGGGATTGGGAGACATAGATGAGTTAGAGTTTTTCTGGATGTTACTAAGCCTCTTCGCAGATTTAGGAAGATCAAAGACAAAAGAGGGAGGGAACTTCAGATTGACTTTGCCTATGAACGACTCCCTTTCTTTTGCTTTGCATGCGGGATAATGGGGCATTCGAAGAGGGATTTTCATGAGGTGTCGAAGGAGGATAAACCGGATAGGCTAGGGTGGAGCATTGCCCTCAAAGCAACTCCAAGGAAGGGCAAATTGAAGAAGATGGAGGAAGAAGCAAAGTTTCGAAAAAGCAAGAAAGTGTTATTTAGTGCTGAAGAGTGTACAAGTCTTGGAGCAAGATGTCATTTTCATTGTTAGCAAAGGTCCCAAAACCTTGGAACATAGTGCTCTTTCCACTATTAGCACGTGTCCCAAGGAAAAGGATGGTGGGGAGAATAAAGCTACAGCTATTATATTTTAAATGATGATGCAATAAATATTGTTGGCCATAATTTAATGCCCATTTTGGTTACTACCACTCACGAACCAACAATTAATATGGGGAAGGGGGAATTTATTCCCTCTACTCAAGCTAATAATTTTGTTTTCTCAAGTACCAGAAATAAAAAAGGGGTAAAAAAAACCTCGTGGAAAAGAATTACTAGAGGAGGCATGGAGGATAAAAACTAGTGGAAAGAACCTTATATGTCACTTAGTAACATATGCGATTTTAGTAAAACCGCATCCGAAAATCAACATTAAAAATAGGAGGGAAAGCTGGAAGGAGAATCTGATGCGGTCCACAAGAGGACCGCATCAGATTACAAAATCTAATGCGATTTTTTTAAAATCTGATGCGGTTTGGTGGACTACATCAAATTTTCCTACTTTTTCCTCGCGTGGCCCATGTTCCGTGGCCTCATGACTCCCATCCCACCTCATGGCTGCATAACAAACCCTCCTCTCCCTCCCCCTCTCCCTCTCCCTCTCCCCTCTCTCTCATAACCCCCTCTCTCTCCCTCTCCCCTCTTTCTCATAACCCCCTCTCTCTCCCTCTCCCCTCTCTCTCATAATCCTCTCCCTCTAAAACTCCTCCTCTCACAAACCCTAAAACTCCCACCGAAACGGTGCCCTCTCCTCCTCTCACCGAAACGACGCCCTCTCCTCTCACAAACCCTAAAAATCCTCTCCTCTTCCTCTCCTCTCCTCACTGTCTCACTGTCATTTTCATTATCAACCACTGTTGTTTTCACCATCCACAACCATCGCTCGTCGCTTATCAAAAATTCGCTCATCAACAACCACCGCCACGAACCGTCTTCGATCTACACGCTCCTCAGTCAGTGGCGTTCTCCTTTAAGATCTCCATCCGTCACTCGTTGCTATCAACAACCACCTCCACGAACCCTCGCTAAATCTAGGGTTGGGTTTATCTTTTTTGTTTTTAATTTTCATTTTCGTACCGCTTTCTTATTTTCGTTTCCAATTCGAACAGTTTTAAATTTATAATTTCATTTCTGAATTTTTATTTTCATTGTTATTTTGAGATTTTTTTTCTAGATCTAGGCTTCACTTTATTTTTATTTCTTAATTTTAGATTTGGTTAATTACTTTATTTTTTTATTTATGTAATTTATATAATTTATGTTTCGTAATTTAGTTCATGTATGTTTCATATTCGTTGTAATTTAAGTATTTTATCATTGAAATTCATTCTTTAGTTTAGTTTATGTTATAATTTCATTATGCTATTTTTTAGTTTAAATTCGTTTGTATAAATTTGTTGGAGTTAAGAATTTCGTTTGTTGGATTTGTTTTGTTTCGCTGCTGCGTTTATGTTATAAATTTGTTGTTGTTTTGTTTCATTGCTGCTGCTGTAACTTTTTTTTTTTTCAAAAAACACACAATCTGATGCGGTCATTCTTGAAAATCGCATCAGATTCTTACCATGCATATGCGGCTTTTGACCGCGTTATTTTTTTGTTAGCTGCTCCGGGCCCATCTGATGCGGACCAAAACCGCATCAGTAAACCCGATTTTGACCGCATCAGATGGGCTTTTTTCCACTAGTGAAAACAGGTCAGAACCAATATATGGAGATGGACTCAAGTGATGTATCCCACAAAGGGACTGATGATGAAACTAGGGTACATGAGGATAAGGCACACTATGAAGCGCATGAAGCAAAGTCCTACTCAATCATCACTTACCCCCTTTCCGGTGAAGGTTGGCCAAGATGGGAGATGGGTGAATTTGGTGATGGCATGTGTGAGCATTGTTCTGTACTCCTTTGTTATTAATGGAGGAGTATGTGGTTCTGTGAGCCTCTCCCGGGGTCTTCGTCAGGGTGACCCTTTGTCCCCGTATTTATTCATCCTTGTTGCTAATGCTTTCTCTCGTATGTTACAGAGCAAAGTTCAAGAGAATCAGATACACGGAGCTAAAGTAAGCCGAAATGGCCCTATCATATCTCACCTTCTTTTTGCAGATGATAGCCTTCTTTTTACTAGAGCCACCCGATAGGAATGCGCATTTGTAATTGATATTATGAAGCCGCTTTCGGGCAGAAAATTATTTATCTGAAATCAAAAGTCTCTTTCAGTATAGGAGTAAGTCAAGAGTAAAAGGAAGAATTGATAAGCATTTTGAACATGAGGCAGGTGGATAAGCACGAAATATAGTTGGCATCCCTACCGTCATTGGAAGATCAAAAAAAGGTGGTTTCCAAGGCTTTGATTATTGATAGAAGTTGGAAAAAGCTTCAAGGATGGAAAGAGAAGTTCCTATCAAGAGCAGGAAAGGAGGTGCTCCTAAAATCCGTTATTCAAGCCATCCACACATACCTCATGGGAGTCTACAAACTCTCTAGCACAATTATCCAACGAATCTACTCTTTCATGGCTCGATTTTGGTAGGGGAAAAATAGTGATCAAAGGAGAACTCACTAGAAGAGTTGGGCGATGTTGTGCACTCCAAAATGCCTTGGTGGGATGGGCTTTTGTGATTTAGAGGTTTTTAATGAGGCTCTTTTGGGAAGACAAGCAGGCTCGTCCCTGGGCATGGGCAAGAGGGGCTACCGCCCAGGGCCCGGGAATTTAAGGGCCCTATTGTTCAGCGTAAAACGTAAGCCCTTTAATGTTCAAATATTAATTCCAAGATCTGCTCCGTATTACACTAAGGCTTTGAAACTTCTTTTATTAATACACTATTCAAGGCAACTTTTGAAACTTGCACTTATTAATCCATTGTTCAAGGCAATTTTTTAAACTTTTGGAATTACTTACAATTCCCAAAAAGAAAGTCAATTCTTTGTTGCATTTCTACTACTCTATAACGTAATTCTGTTCAATTCTGTATTTTCCAAGATTATATATGGTTCTTTTTATTCTGCCCATTTTCTCAATGTTTATGCCATAATAAAAAAATTATGGGGTTTGAGGCTCCAAATAACTGAATCTCCTTGGTATGACGAGTGGATTTATACAGTCTTAGATGATAGTGCCATATTTTCTGATGCTTGTAAGTTACAATTTTACCAACTAATTTTTTACTCTTTTTTCACATCATATATTCACTGTATATTTCTTTTCATGGTGCTTCCTCCTTTTCTTTTCGGTAGTTTTATTTTCTCTGATAGTATGGTTAATCTGATTCTTTTACTATTATTTAAGTGGATTTTACTCCTAATGTGTAAATATCTACGATTTGATTTATAAAATAAGATATACTGTACTATCGTTTCTAATGTAAATATATAATGCAACACTGAATTTATCATGAGTTCATCCATCTAATAAAAAATATTCACGAGTATACGAATATGAATGTAAATCATATATATTGATATTTATACACTAATAGATATTTTGGTCATATAAGAACTGCAATATATCTGTATATTCGAGATTTTGACCATTTAATAATGGAAAAACTACAACTTAATTGTATAATGTAGTTGAAGGATTAGTGTTTTAAGTGAAAGATTGAAGGAAGTTTTGAGGCATTAGAAATTCTGCTTAATTTTTTTTCCCTTAGGATGTCTAATATATATCAAAGTGGACGTGAAGGGCCCAAATATTTTTACTTCGCCCAGGGCCTATAAAATGTCAGGGACGGCTCTGAAGACAAGCTTGGAGACTTATCCGAACCCCAGACTCCCTACTTGGTAGAGTAATGAAAGAAAAATACTACCCTAATAGTGAGCTCTTTGATGCTTATTTAGGTTACTCTTGTAGTTTCTCTTGGAGAGGTATTTAAAGTCAAAATCAATGGTGAAAGAAGGGTTTTTATGGTCAAAATCAATGGTCAAAATCAAGGAACTTCCACTCCACTAAGTCATGGGCTTTTCTTAAGTCTGTCTCATCAATATACCACTGACTTGATTACTTCTTTTGTTAAATATTTTAACCAAATCTTGACAGATAAGAATATTACTAATAATACTCCTGCCTGTTATTAAAAAAAAAGCACCATTAGTTTGAGCCACAAGATCAAGCAACACCTGGTTTAGTCTGGAGCATATAAGCTTTGTTATAGTCTAAATGACTAAACAACAAGCAATGGGTTTGTACTCTCCCCCTCCTTCAGAGCATTTAACTTTAGGAACCAAAGTGGTTGCAGTCACATTTACTTCTTTCAAGAGTTTCCCAGTTGTGAAGAACTCCATAATGGCTTCAGTAACATCTCTCCCAACTATATCCCCACTCGTCTTGAAGAACAAGCTAGAGTAACCATGAATATCAGGCGATTTCTCATTTGGAATGGAGAAAGAGCATATTTTATTTTCCTTGCATCAAAATTCAAAGACAAAGCTTGTTGTTGTTTTTGAGAGAGAATCTTACCATAAGCAATTATCCTTAAATCCACTTGCCTGGTAGCATTACTACTCCTCTAAAAGCTCCTGATAGAACTTTAAGAAATCATTCACTCTTCTCTAAAGGTATTAGCCCAAACACATTGAGGATTATTAATAGTATTCATTCTATTATGAATTCTTCTTATCTAAACACTTCGATGAAATACCCTAATATTATCATCCCTTTCTTTGATCCACCTTATCTTAACTTTTTGAGGGAGGAAGCTAAGATAATATCTTCAATTAGCATTGGTAACTGGTACACTTACCATGCACAACTTTGCTCATTAGTATCTCTAATTATTCAAAGAGCATTTTTTAGGTGCATTATATTAGATAACTCATGAAACATTCAAATACTAGCATTTGTTTTTCTATACTAATAGAAAATTATGGTCAAAAGTGATAATGTAAATATAATAAAAGCTAAATTATTGCAATTGATAGATGGGACAGAGGTATTTAGTGTTTTCCTTCTTCGAAAGTGCGGTAATATAATTAATTAGTGCGATAATGTATTATTTTCATTATATTTACTTGATATGCTGCTTTTCACATATGAAGGAGATCAATGGGTCATGGCTCCCATATATCACTAAAGCTAATACTGGATCTCATACCTTTTTTATAAATAACAAATATTATACATAGAAATAAACCTATCATCATCATGGCATAGGTTTGTGGCAAGACATGTGAGATGAGTGGTGGATGATAACATGATAGCTTATGTATGCATCCCCTTCGTTTTTTTCTTTTGGTAATTATTACTGTGGAGTGTGGACATACATGTTAAGACATGAAAGAGAGAGATATAAGGGGGTTAAAGTAAAGAAAATTATGTTAGAAGAGATGTAGTGCTATATTTTAATACCTTTCTTTTAAAGGTGATCATCAACGGGTTTGCGCTAGATATAGATCAAACCAAAATTTTATTTTCTTAATTGACCAATGAGCCTAATATGGTTTAACCAACTCAATCTAGTAAATTGATCGGGCTTGCCAACCACATATTAACGGGCTTGAAAGTTCCTTTATAAAATTTAGATTCGTTTGTTATTACCAACATTGGAAAAAACAATATTCACATTCCATGCAACAACACTGTCACACACAAGAATAATGCCATAAACTATAAAAAGTAAAATGTGTCTAATGATATGACCTATATTAATGTGTGTTAAGAAAGTGCAAGTTTGTAAGAGGAGGTAAGAAAAATCAAGTGTGAGGTTAAGGTTGCAGCGAATAATGAGAATCATGTTTTTTTTTCTAAGATCATAATCAACACATGATAATTATAAACTACTCTTAAACAAATTACAAACTAAACTCTAATTGAAGTTTTGAGACAAAAACTCCCTAGAAAGAAAGGCTTCTCTTTCTACCTATAGGTCGACAACCCTAACCTACTAGTTGTTTCCTTACCGTCGCGGCCGTTCTCCTCAGCCATGGCCGAGGAGATCACCCACATTGTGTCAAAATTAAAGATTGATGAGGAGGAAGACTGTAATAGCCCTGTTTTTAAGTGCGTTTATTAAATATTAATTATATTTATTAAGTTAATTATGTTTCGAAAATTCTTATTTTCATTTGAGTTGTGGAATGTGAATTATATTATCGTGTTTGTAATATATTTATTTATTTAATTATATGAGATTATTTTTATTATTATTATTATAAAAATTATTTTGGGTCTTATGTGCGACTAAATTGAGCGGTATTTGGCCAAATTAGGAAGTCAAAGTCGGTCTTGCACCCGTCCTTTTGTCGGTTGAATTCAGTAAGGAACAAAACCAAAATTCTTCTCTTATTCGTTTGGCGGTGAACAGGATCAAAACCCCAAAACTCAAATTACCACTCTCTCTCTCCTGTGAAAGAAACCCCCAACCCAGTGAAACCTCAACCCCATTCGTGTCTCTCTCCTCCCCTGTGCTTTGCCTCGCTGCCATTTCTTTTCGTCGCCAGAGCCTCGCCGGTGATGCGCGATTCTGTTTTTCTGTTGTTGCCACTGAAGTATTTGTTATTGCTGCTTCTTCTTTCCTTTCACTCTCCTCGCAATTCGATCCCCTCCCCTGGGCGCCCTTGCTCGACGCTGCTCTCGCGTCACCCGCGTCGCCTTGCCGTCGCTTGTGCTACTGTTGTCGTTGTTTTCCTCTTCTCGTCGGTGCTTAGTAGTTCGTCAGTGCTCCACCGCTGGATACCGAAGCTTCGAACCCCCCCCCCCCTCATTCCTTTGTTCTTCGCTGCTCATGTTGAGCAGAGGTAATAACTACCTCTTTCTTTTCCTCTTGAAATTCTGATTTCATGTTTTGTAAATTATGCCCAAGTTGTTGTTATTTGTTGTTGCTGCTCTGTTTTAGTGGTGTAGTTGGGTTGTTCAGTGGTGGTGGTTTATAGTTAATGGGTTGTCGAATTGTTGTTGGTTTGTTGTTGTTGTTCGGTGTTGTTATGGTTTTTGGGTTGATGTTGCTATATTTTTAGGTGGTTCGTTGTTGCTGTTGTCATTGTTTGATGTTGTTGTTGTGGTAGTTGTTGTTGTTGTGGAGTTGGTGTCGTGGTTGTGGTGGAGTGAAGTCGTATTGTTGTTGTTCTGTTGCTTTGGTATTGTTGTTGTAGTTCTAGTCGTTGTTATGGTTGGTGGCGTTGTGATGGTTGTTAGTAGTGGTGATGCGTTGTTGTTTTGCTGCTGTTCATGATACGTAGTGTAGAATTAGTTTAGGGAATTTAGTAATATGATTGGAATTAAGATCGTGAAGGATTTTCATATTGGGAATTACCTATGATTATATTTCCTAGTTTAGATTAGTTTAAGTTTGGTTTTTAATTATCGTTATAATTGTGAGGTGATTCTTGGAGGATGATTTTGGAGATGAAGATTATTGAAGGTGTTGTTGGATTTGGATTGCGATTCAGGTAACTTTTATGTTCAGTAAAATGTATTACTTTTGCCCATGTGTGTGGATCTCTTTGTTCTATTTTCGTAAATAACTTCGTACTATGGCCATAGTTATGAATGTGATGTTGTGAGTTAATTATGAAATATTATTCGATGAGTATGAATACGAAAACTGTTTTGCTGGCTTAGTTTATGAACTGAAAATAGTAAGTGGGCAAGGTATGGGTGGAGGAGGGTTACACTACAACAAACAGCTTCAAGGAGGGCAATTAAAATTGCCCTCTTTGATACAAAATTTGCCTTCATAGGCTACGAGGGCAATTTTGAAATTGCCCTTCCATTGCCCTTGTAGCTCCGTTGTATTAGGTTTCAAGGGCAAAACTCATGTTTTTGCCTCTTTGATCCAATAAAAAAAGGGCAAAATTTTTTGCCTTCTTTGCTTCATCAACTAAGGCAAATAAAGTTGCCCTCTATGATCATCAGAAAGGGCAATACTTTTGCCCTCTTTGCTCAAAAACAAGGAAGACAAATACAATTGTCTTATTTGGTCTACAACAAACCGGGCAAAAATAAGATATTGCCCTGTTTGTACTTTATCAAGCGGGGCAAAAATAAGATATTGCCCTGTTTGTACTTTATCAAGCAGAGCAAAAATATATATTGCCCTCTTTTACTTTGTCAAGCATTGCTAGTCATTATCTAAAAACCATTATGCATCAAAGATCAATCTAATATAAGTTGAGAGATAAACCTCGTACATTATTCTACATAACACCATGGTAATCAAAGGAAAAAAATATTATTATACTGATTTACTAAAATTTTAACAAAATCATATTCACATAATGTTTACTTGAGATAGTTCAACAAATGTACTAAAACAATTTATTCATCTAAACACATGTAAAGAAAAGGAATAAAAGGATCAAAAGTGAACTCATCGAAAATGCTCAAGTGAACTAATATTTCTCAATCATTTGATAACAATTCCGCACTGATTTCGAGCCAAAGTTGTCATGTGCTGATAAACTACACAGAACAAAGAGATATGAAGGAGATTTGATCACATTAGTACCTCCATGGCACATGGCACCTATAACAAAGAAAAAGTAGGATACATTACTCAAGGAATTCTGCAGCATGCTTAAATAAGAATGACAATGTACATACATTATGTAATACCCCGTATTTTTAGTATTTATTAATAAATAAATATGTATTTATATTTATTTTCTAAAATAAATATTTTAAGCAAAGGATATTTTAGTATATTTATTGATTTTAAATTATTTTGGCGGGAATATGGCGCCAAAATTGGATTTGTTAAACTTTTGGTTTTAAATCCTAGTCAAAATTATTCAAAAAATAAACCAAAAAAAAAAAAATTTTTTTTAGGCCATTATTTTTGACGGGATTGTGAAGTAAATGGGGGAGTTTTGTTTTCCAAATTTATGATGAAGGTTACAAATCTTGGTTTAATCTCCTAATTTATGGTGAAGGTACAAACTCTTTAATTTTGAAAATTAAGTACTATCTATTCTACTCCTATAAATACCCCACACCTTTAGCCATCTTTTCCACACAAAAACTTTGAAGAATCTATAATTTCTTACTTCAAAGTTCTTCTTTCTCTTCCTATGTATTCTAGTTTTATATTTCTTATTCAAGTTTCAATTTTCTTTGTTTAAGAAAATATTTTCATATTTCTTACTCAAAAATATTATGCTCATGATAGATCATTCATGTTTTAAATTCATGATTAAGTTCATGTGGTAGATTGCTTGTTGGTTGGCTTATGAGAAAGCTCAAGTATAAGAATAAGTGAAGATACTAGTATTAGTTTGTGCAAGATCAAGGTACGTTATGTAGCTAGATCTTTTAAATGTGGTTTATATGATAAAGTTGTTTATTGATTTTATTGGTTGGATTGGTTTAGAAATTTGATTTAAAATGGTTACAATGTTTTATTATTCACTCTTGAAAGTGAAAAGAATGAATGATTTTATCAATCATTTTTATATAGAAGTTTTGTTATCCTTTTTGGAAAATTAAATTATTTTTACAAGGAAAGGTTGATTGGTTTTTATGAACTTTGAATGTTCAAAAAGTTGTTTATGAGGAAGGAGGTTTATCATGACTTACAAGTCATATTATTATTATTTCCGCTTGATTAATATCAAGAGATTCAAAGTCCACTTGTTGGCAATTATAGTTACCCCTTGATATAGCTCCGTGATGGGATGACTAGCTTGGGGGTGTGCACACTTAGCAAAATAGAAGGGGAGATAAGAAGAGGAATTGTTTTCAGGATTATTTTTAATCCAAGTTGTTTGGAAAGAGTTTATTCTTAAAAGGTTATTCTTGAATTATATTCAAGTGTTTGGAAAGAGTTTGTTCTTAAAAGGTTGTTCTTGAATTATTATTCAAGTGTTTGGAAGAGTTTGTTCTTAAAATGTTATTCTTGAATTATTATTAAGTGTTTGAAAAAGTTTATTCTTAAAGAGTTATTCTTGAATTATTGGTGATGGAGTTTTCGAAATGAAAAATTGTTACGAAACTAACAAATGTGTTACTTATCTAGTACATTTCGTACTCAGTTTTATACTGACGCGTATTTCCTTTTTCCTATTTGGCTTTGCCTGTTTACCTTTTTGGTAAGCAGATTTGCAGGTGAATTTTGGATGTGCATGGGAGCATACTAGGAAGGGGATCTTCATCTAGATTAGAGTGTTTCATTTATTTTAGTATTGAGACAATATTTACTTTTATTAATAAAGAAGTATTATTATTTTTGGTTAAAGTCTTCCGCTGCAAGTTATTTTGGTTAGTTAGTAGTTGGTTGCCGAAAGCGTGTTAGTCACGTGGCGGTAATACTCCTAAATTACTCAAATATTATTTATTAAATTATTTATTTAAAAGTGAGTAATTTGGGGGTGTTACAAAGTGGTATCAGTTTTTCAGGTCTTAAAAAATAAAAGTTGAATTTAAAATTGATGGGTAGACATAGGATGGGTAGATAAGAGTTTCGCATTTGCATTCTAAATTGTTTTTGTTAAGCTTAATTGTTTTCTTTTTGACGATTTGTATAGATGCATCTTGCTAGTACCACAAAAAGGTAATATATATTTATATTATTATTTTATTTTGAAAGATGAAGGGTGTAGATATGTTGGGGTGACAAGCTCTGTCTAGGATTAGGAAGGCTCTCCCCGACGCTGTGGGTAACTTCCTTACCTGGGAGCTATAATCACCTTGGCTATTCTATATCTTGAAATCAAGTACACTTTAAAATTTTTGAAATAAATATTTTAAGCCATAGTGGTGCATCTAGTACAAATCTTAAACTATATATATTTAGTTATCATATATTAGTATTACTTTTATGATGATGTACTTGTAATATTTCAATTCTTTTTGCTTTTATATGATCGTTGTTGGAAGTTAAGGAAAAAGTTTATGTTATTCCCTATGTATGGGATAAGCAAGAAGTCATGCTGCATTGGCGAGCAAATAGTAGTACTATGTGTATTTTTTTTACCTTTCGAAAATACTCAGGCCAGTCTGATTATATGGCCATTGATGAGTTGGAGAATGTTATTTAGACAGACTACGTACCAGAGTTTAAAGTTTTCAGATCGTAGACATATATAGTTTTGTTTTGGTCATGAAACGTTCTAGTTGTCTTAAGAATATTTTGATATGCTCAAATATTCTAGTAGTTGTTATAAATAAGGCTTCATATTTGGCCGTGATATATGAAATATGTGATTGCTATGTTTTGAACTAGTTATACCGCATGGTTATTTATTAATTTTTTTGGTAGTTACACAACTATTCTATGAATGTTAGTTGAGATTTATCCTCAAACACCCTTATATCTAGTAGAATGGCAGAAAGAAGGAGAAAGAGTATAAGTTCTATGGTTAGAAGGCTAGCAAAGATAACTGAAAACATCACTCAAGTGATAGCTAATCAAGCAACCAAGCAGAGTGAGACCGATAGTTTTGGTGAGGTCTTTAAGAGGGTAGCAGCTGTCAAACCTCCGACTTACCATGGGAAAGAGGACCCATCTAGTTTAGAAAACTGATCTGAGAATTTGATAAGCTTTTTGATGTCATAGTGTGCCCTGAAAACCTTAGAGTTAATAATGTTGTTTATTATTTGAGAGATGAGGCAGACCTATTGTGGAAACAAAGGAAAGATGATCTTTTAGAGGATCCGGACTTCAGGTGGAACGAGTTTAAAGAAGCCCTGAGGACTAAGTTTTATCCTGCGTACTTAAGGAAGCAAAAGGCTATGGAGTTCACCAATTTGAGGATAGGGACTATGTCTGTTAATGAGTATTATAGCAAATTTTGGAGTTAATGAGGTTCGCACCTGAGATAGTACCATCTGAGACTTTGAAGGCCCAAAGGTTTGAGCAAGGGTTAACCTTAACTCTCCAAAGTAAGTTGGGAGGAGTAACTTTTGAGACTCTTGATGAAATTTATGGTAGAGCTGCTCACTTATATGGGATTAAAGGAAGGAAGATTGCACGAACTTCTCTGGGAAAAGAGGAAGTATAACAACAATGGGAACCAACAAATTGAAGATAAGAAGCCTAAGCCTAATGGTGGATTTCAAAAACTGAAAAAGACAATAGGTATCCTAGTCGGAAGCCTAATGGGAGCCAAGGAATGGGAAGAAAGTGAGCGAACCTTTTTCTGCAAAAGGTGTGATAAGAACTACCCTGGAAAAGATTGTCAAGGCAACTTGGTGACATGCCATTATTGTCAGAAATTGGGGCACCGTGAGTATGAGTGCTTTAGAAAAGCTGGTGGAGAACCTGCAGTCAAACCTGACCCGAGTAGTAAGGCACCTCAGAATGATCAACAGAAGTTAGCTTCTTCCAGTGCTGGTGTTAAACCAGGGATGGAGAATCAGTCTAAAGGCAGAGTTTTCATCATGAACCGCCGTGAGGCTCATAATGTTTCTGAGGTAGTAGTTGGAACCTTTTTCATTAATTCGTTGTCTGTCAAAGTGTTATTTGATTCAGGAGCATCTCATTCATTTATTTCTAGCACTTTAGTAGACGCTCCAGTTAAGCAGTCCAGTGTCTATTTCTTTGAAATTGCATTGCCATCAGGGAAATGTTTAATTGTACTAGGTTGCATAGTCAAGTACCTTTAGTGATAGTTGGGGTGAACTTTCCATCCGACTTAGTTGAGTTTGATTTGTCAGACCTCGATGTGGTTTTGGGGATGGATTGGTTGGGAAGATTCAAGGCTCAGATTGATTGTGAGGCCCACAAGGTGTCCTTAGTCGGTCCCTAAGAAAGAAAGGGTGACTTATAGGAAGCTTGGGAAGGAGAAGGGAATGAAGATAGTGTGCGATGAGAATTCAATCTTATGTGAAGAAGGGGTGTCCATTATTCTTATGTGGAGTTCAAAGGATTGAAAAGGAAGATGAGAATAGGGAGATCTCCGTCGTATCTGAGTTTCCTGATGTGTTTCCTGAAGAGATACCGAGTGTGCCACCGGTTAGGGATCTTGAGTTCATCGTAGACTTGATGCCAGGAACCGGACCTATTTCAAAGGCTCCTATAGAATGGCTCCAGCTGAGATGAAAGAGTTAAAAGTTCAGTTGGAGGAGTTATTGGAAAAAGGGTATATAAGACCTAGTTCGTCTCCTTGGGATGCACCTGTATTGTTTGTGAAAAAGTAGAATGGTAGTTTGAGGTTGTGCATTGATTATCGGGAGTTGAACAATGTGACGATCAAGAATAAGTATCCACTTCCGAGAATAGATGATTTATTTGATCAGTTGAAAGGAGTGGGGATTTTCTCGAAGATAGATTTGAGGTTAGGTTATCACCAATTGAGGATTGCTGAGGGTGATATTTCTAAGACTGCATTTAGGACGCGTCATGGTCACTATGAGTTCACAGTGATGCCATTTGGTCTGAATTGTTGTTGGTTTGTTGTTGTTGTTCGGTGTTGTTATGGTTGTTGGGTTGATGTTGCTATATTTTTAGGTGGTTCGTTGTTGCTGTTGTCATTGTTTGATGTTGTTGTTGTGTAGTTGTTGTTGTTGTGGAGTTTGGTGTCGTGGTTGTGGTGGAGTGAAGTCGTATTGTTGTTCTGTTGCTTTGGTATTGTTGTTGTAGTTCTAGTCGTTGTTATGGTTGGTGGCGTTGTGATGGTTGTTAGTAGTGGTGATGCGTTGTTGTTTTGCTGCTGTTCATGATACGTAGTGTAGAATTAGTTTAGGGAATTTAGTAATATGATTGGAATTAAGATCGTGAAGGATTTTCATATTGGGAATTACCTATGATTATATTTCCTAGTTTAGATTAGTTTAAGTTTGGTTTTTAATTATCGTTATAATTGTGAGGTGATTCTTGGAGGATGATTTTGGAGATGAAGATTATTGAAGGTGTTGTTGGATTTGTATTACGATTCAGGTAACTTTTATGTTCAGTAAAATGTATTACTTTTGCCCATGTGTGTGGAGTGTTTTATTTTCATATATAACTTCGTACTATGGCCATAGTTATGAATGTGATGTTGTGAGTTGATTATGAAATATTATTCGATGAGTATGAATACGAAAACTGTTTTGCTGGCTTAGTTTATGAACTGAAAATAGTAAGTGGGCAAGGTATGGGTGGAGGAGGGTTACACTACAACAAACAGCTTCAAGGAGGGCAATTAAAATTGCCCTCTTTGATACAAAATTTGCCTTCATAGGCTACGAGGGCAATTTTGAAATTGCCCTTCCATTGCCCTTGTAGCTCCGTTGTATTAGGTTTCAAGGGCAAAACTCATGTTTTTGCCCTCTTTGATCCAATAAAAAAAGGGCAAAATTTTTTGCCTTCTTTGCTTCATCAACTAAGGCAAATAAAGTTGCCCTCTATGATCATCAGAAAGGGCAATACTTTTGCCCTCTTTGCTCAAAAACAAGGAAGACAAATACAATTGTCTTATTTGGTCTACAACAAACCGGGCAAAAATAAGATATTGCCCTGTTTGTACTTTATCAAGCGGGGCAAAAATAAGATATTGCCCTGTTTGTACTTTATCAAGCAGAGCAAAAATAAGATATTGCCCTCTTTTACTTTGTCAAGCATTGCTAGTCATTATCTAAAAACCATTATGCATCAAAGATCAATCTAATATAAGTTGAGAGATAAACCTCGTACATTATTCTACATAACACCATGGTAATACCAAGGAAAAAAATATTATTATACTGATTTACTAAAATTTTAACAAAATCATATTCACATAATGTTTACTTGAGATAGTTCAACAAATGTACTAAAACAATTTATTCATCTAAACACATGTAAAGAAAAGGAATAAAAGGATCAAAAGTGAACTCATCGAAAATGCTCAAGTGAACTAATATTTCTACAATCATTTGATAACAATTCCGCACTGATTTCGAGCCAAAGTTGTCATGTGCTGATAAACTACACAGAACAAAGAGATATGAAGGAGATTTGATCACATTAGTACCTCCATGGCACATGGCACCTATAACAAAGAAAAAGTAGGATACATTACTCAAGGAATTCTGCAGCATGCTTAAATAAGAATGACAATGTACATACATTATGTAATACCCCGTATTTTTAGTATTTATTAAAATAAATAAATATGTATTTTATATTTATTTTCTAAAATAAATATTTTAAGCAAAGGATATTTTAGTATATTTATTGATTTTAAATTATTTTGGCGGGAATATGGCGCCAAAATTGGATTTGTTAAACTTTTGGTTTTAAATCCTAGTCAAAATTATTCAAAAAACCAAAAAAAAAAAAAAAAAAAAAATTTTTTTTAGGCCATTATTTTTGACGGGATTGTGAAGTAAATGGGGGAGTTTTGTTTTCCAAATTTATGATGAAGGTTACAAATCTTGGTTTAATCTCCTAATTTATGGTGAATGTTACAAACTCTTTAATTTTGAAAATTAAGTACTATCTATTCTACTCCTATAAATACCCCACACCTTTAGCCATCTTTTCCACACAAAAACTTTGAAGAATCTATAATTTCTTACTTCAAAGTTCTTCTTTCTCTTCCTATGTATTCTAGTTTTATATTTCTTATTCAAGTTTCAATTTTCTTTTGTTTAAAAAATATTTTCATATTTCTTACTCAAAAATATTATGCTCATGATAGATCATTCATGTTTAAATTCATGATTAAGTTCATGTGGTAGATTGCTTGTTGGTTGGCTATGAGAAAGCTCAAGTATAAGAATAAGTGAAGATACTAGTATTAGTTTGTGCAAGATCAAGGTACGTTATGTAGCTAGATCTTTTAAGAATGTGGTTTATATGATAAAGTTGTTTATTGATTTTATTGGTTGGATTGGTTTAGAAATTTGATTTAAAATGGTTACAATGTTTTATTATTCACGCTTGAAAGTGAAAAGAATGAATGATTTTATCAATCATTTTTATATAGAAGTTTTGTTATCCTTTTTGGAAAATTAAATTATTTTTACAAGGAAAGGTTGATTGGTTTTTATAAACTTTGAATGTTCAAAAAGTTGTTTATGAGGAAGGAGGTTTACTCATGACTTACAAGTCATATTATTATTATTTCCGCTTGATTAATATCAAGAGATTCAAAGTCCACTTGTTGGCAATTATAGTTACCCCTTGATATAGCTCCGTGATGGGATGACTAGCTTGGGGGGTGTGCACACTTAGCAAAATAGAAGGGGAGATAAGAAGATGAATTGTTTTCAGGATTATTTTTAATCCAAGTTGTTTGGAAAGAGTTTATTTTTAAAAAGGTTATTCTTGAATTACTATTCAAGTGTTTGGAAAGAGTTTGTTCTTAAAAGGTTGTTCTTGAATTATTATTCAAGTGTTTGGCAAGAGTTTGTTCTTAAAATGTTATTCTTGAATTATTATTAAGTGTTTGAAAACAGTTTATTCTTAAAGAGTTATTCTTGAATTATTGGTGATGGAGTTTCCGAAATGAAAAATTGTTACGAACTAACAAATGTGTTACTTATCTAGTACATTTCGTACTCAGTTTTATACTGACGCGTATTTTCTTTTTCCTATTTGGCTTTGTCCTGTTTACCTTTTTGGTAAGCAGATTTGCAGGTGAATTTTGGATGTGCATGGGAGCATACTAGGAAGGGGATCTTCACCTAGATTAGAGTGTTTCATTTATTTTTAGTATTGAGACAATATTTACTTTTATTAATAAAGAAGTATTATTATTTTTGGTTAAAGTCTTCCGCTGCAAGTTATTTTGGTTAGTTAGTAGTTGGTTGCCGAAAGCGTGTTAGTCACGTGGCGGTAATACTCCTAAATTACTCAAATATTATTTATTAAATTATTTATTTAAAAGTGAGTAATTTGGGGGTGTTACACATTATCATATATTAATAAGAAAAACTTCAACATATATTTAACTATATCTAGTGCTTGTATTTTAGAGTTAAACTAGATTACACATAGTATTAGATAAAAACTAGAAAAAATGACATTCTCATGAATCTCAAATTGTTCTAGTACTGTGAAATTGCTGGATTCTAGAAATCTGATGTGAAACGTGAAGCTGCCCTTTTCAGTTACAAAAACATAGCTAGACATCCAAGTGATCTAATCTGATCATATTAACATCAAGCTTATGGAGTTTAAGATTAAGATTGAACCCAAGTTCTTAGTAGCTTAGCTTGAATAGGGGAACAGAGCAAGACAACAAAGGTTCTAGCACCTCCTTAAAATTCATCACAATGTAAGTATGACAACCGAATAACGAAATCGCTTCTATTCTAGTGTAATAAGAATAGATTTCATGAATTTACTTCAACTGTCAAAGAAACAACTGCAGCCTATTCTTCTAAAACTGTTGAACTGTACAAAAACAACAAGGATATCAAACATATTTCAAGGACTTTATGCTTTTCCAAGAATTCTTGGTGGTAATGGAGTGTAGGATTCAGACAGTGAGTGTATCTAATAAAATATTTAGATGATAGTTGATACCACAATCAACTACGTGAGAGAAGCACATGAAACAAAGACAAAACAAAAATTCACAATTCACAAAACGAATGAAATATGCAGCAGCTTACACACCAAGTTCACATTCTCAAGAAGGATGAAGTATGCTGGAAGCTGCAGCCTGCAGACAACTTTAATTTATTGGACATATTTCTAATATGAATATGTTCATGATGTTACACCTAAGTTTATAAGTTTTAATAAATTCCGACATAAAAGTTTTATGTGAATAGTATAACATATATACTTGACGAATTTGATATAATCTACTTATTAATAACTGAAATAACTTAACAAAAATGAAACCATAAGATGAAATGCCAGAAAGTCGTGATACATCCCAATAATGCACATCATCATTGTTTAAAGAAAATTAGGCGTAGGGGACCAAGTTATAAATACCACATTAGTATGAAACTAAGCGACTAAGCACATAAAAATTTCATAATATATTAAGGATATGCCGCACAGGCTGCTGGAGATACAACCAAGACACGAATAAGTTCACATTTCATATGAACTACAAGGCATACGATTGGCAAAGGCAAACAACTGCATATATGAAATAATTACCCTAGTATAAGAAGCTTTTATTTCGAGGAGAACTATTGATTCATGCAACTGAACCCCCATAAGGGATTAACACTCCCATGAGGAATTAAGTCTCTAAGGTTTAAAAAACTTTGCCTCAAATCATCTTATCATGTTCAAGAAGTGACCATCCTTAATGGTTCGTGAGTCCATACATCAGGTGCGCCTTAAGACATTGATGTTTTCTTATAAGCTGTGTTATCACAAATAGACATTGTTGTTTTCTGATAAGCTGTGTTATCACAACTTCTATCATTATCCACTCTATGAAGCAGCACCAACACAATCAAGCCACAAAGCAATACAGATCATACTACAGATTTGAACGAAAGAGACCTACCAAGATAAACCTGAATGGTCTCCAAAAGCTCAATATTATTCCGCAACCCGAAAACTCCACTTGAACTGCATTTGCTAATTGACTTGAAACATCATCATTCACTATACCTAGTCCCTCTTACACCAGCAATAAACAATAGTTTATCTTTAGTACTACACATTTCTGTAGATATTAACATTTCAAAGCAGTACAGGGGAAAAAAATGTGGAAATGTTGATAATATGAAAGGCGCAAGGGAAAAAAAATGGAAGCAAAATAAACAGAAAATTAACCCTAACACTTGCTATCCGCTGACTATCTAACACCTAATAACCTAACTTGCAAAATTCAGCATCTTCAACAAATCATTATGTTTAAAAGACACATAAACCTAAAAAAAAGGCAAAAACTCCGCAAGTCCAAATTGTAGAAAGTACTGTAATTTCAGAATTCGACGGAAAAAATAATATTTCAGCATGAAAATTAGATCGAAGACCTGAGTAACTCGATAATTAAAATACGGATCGAATTCATAAATGACGCTCTCGTACTTGATGACCTGCAAACACAAAATCCAGACCAGAATCACAATGCATTTGAAATTAGTATCTAAAAAATTGAAAATCAAACAGAATTCAACAAATCATAGCTTCAAATCGTCGAATTTGTATAACCTAATTACGATTAGATCTACAAATAGAAGCATGAATAAGGAAATATAAGAAGTTACAGAGAAGAGACGGATCGAGAAAGCGAGAACTCCGATCAATATGAGGATGAAAACAACAAGTACATTTCCGCAAGCTTGTCTAGAAGATGATACATTGACGGTCTCAGAGGCCGCCATTGACGAGATAATTGAAGCTCCATAAGATGAGAGAGAGAGTTTTGACTGATTGCTAATTTTTCAGGTTCCTCCCTTCCTCTGTTACTTGCTGATGCTTTCAGAGAGAGATTATGAATATTTTGATTGCTACAGTAAATATTTTGCCACTTTTAAAAAGTTATGGATTATGAATATCAAGGAGGACAAATACTTTACTTTTTTTTTAATGAAGACAAATACTTTACATTATTTTGCCCTCTTAGTTAATTTCAAATAGGGCAAAATTAGATAAATTGCCTTTTTAAATATATTTCAGAGAGGGCAAAATGTTTCAATTGTCCTTTAAATTTTTCAAAGATATCAAACAAATAAATTGCCTTAGTAGGTGTCTTTTAAAAGGGCAAATTTATGAAGTTGTTTTATTAGATAATATTATAGAGGGAAAATTTAATATTGCCCTTTTAGGTGATATCAAATAGGGCAAAATGATAAAATTATCTTCTTATTTATTATCAAAAAGGGGGAATTTTATTTTCTTTTTGATACTATTAGACAAGGCAAATAGCTAATTGCCCTCCTTGATTGATAAATATTGCCCTCTTTGAAATAATTTCTTGTAGTGTTACTCTTTTGACCTGGTACAGGTCGGCTACGCTCCATTACGAACTTTGGAGGTAGTGTTGCTGGACTCTATAGCGCAGCTTGGAGACAGCATTTGTCATTTGTCCTTTTGTCCAAAGCTTGTACTTGCCACTGATTTATTTAAGAGAGTGAGCTATGCCAGCGTCATTACGAAATGAAAATGATTTGAGAAATAAAATGTTTATAACGGGCTGAAGTAAAGGTTACGAGTTTTCCACTCATTTTGGAAATTTGTTTGTTTTGTATTTCTTCCCTGAATTTGCAGGTTTGGTATCAAAGGCTCGGAATTGGAAGTGGAGCAAGATCAAGGTGTCATAGGGGCTTAGTTACAAGCTTGTATTTTAGATAGTTGGTTTGAGAATAGTTATTGATATTTTCGATGTATAATATTTGGGAATCTAGTTGAGATAATTGTGTTATTTTAAGGATTTTATTTTGTGGGCCAATAACCCACAGGTCCAGGATCGATTTCTAGGTTATATTTCCGCTGCGAGTTAATGTTTAATTTGAGGCTTATTAAGCTTTGATTTTGATTAGTGAATCTTAAGTGTGTTTATCTAGCAGCTCGGGAAAACGGGCTGTTACAAAGACACTATTCTTGACCTAAACACATTAAACCCTAGTGTAGAGAATAAATTATCTCTGGTCCTATTTGGGCAATTATTGACGGATAAATCCTACAATGTCGAAGCATTCAAGCGTACAATCACATCCGTTTGGGCTCCTGAAAAAGGGCTTGTTATACGAGAGTCCAAGCTTTTATGCTTTCTAATTCTTTTATTGGAAGGATTTGGAGAGAGTCCTTGAAGGGCATACATGGTGCTTTGATAACATGGTTATTTTGCTTAAGGAGAATGATCGAGTGGAGCAACTAGACCAGGTAACAATCACCAAATCCCCCTTTTGGGTGCACATTAAGAATTTGTCATTTAACTACCGCACTGATGATATTGTGCGTGCCCTTATTGGTAACACGGGGGAAATTATAGAGATGGAAGATGATGTTTTAGGAATTGGGAGGTATAGGGGTGTCAAAGTTTTACTCGATGTTACTAAACCCTTGCAGATACCGAAAACTAAAAGACAAAAGGGTGAGAACTGCAGGTTGATTTCGCCTATGAAAGGTTGTCGTACTTTTGTTTCTCTTGTGGGATCATGGAGCACTTTGTGCGTAATTGCCATATGGTTCTGGAGGAGGAGAAACAAGAGAAATTGGGGTGGAGTTTTGACTTAAAAGCCACTCCTAGGAAGGGTGGATCAAAGAAGATTGAAGAGGAGGAGAAGTTTCACTCAAGCAAGAAAATTTTGTTTGATATGATTGTCAGCCCTACTGTGAAGGATGTGGCCCTTGTCTCGAACCCTCTGCATGAAGTAGTAAATATTCCTAATAATATCTTAGATGTTGGACTAATTAATGAAAACATTAATGTCAGCCATGATATCCCATTACCTCGAGAAAACGACCTTGTTGTGCATGAATTTAAACAAGGTGTTCCAATAATGAACACATTGTTGTACCTTCTGTGGGGAACGCAGCCACAATAATCCCCAAGCAACATGAAGTTCTTTTTTTTACAAGTGCTAAGGTGGATAAGGGGACTGCAGTTTCCCAACTTCGATCATGGAAGCGTTTAGCCCAAAGTGATATGGTGGATAAAGGGGTAGCCTAGGACATGGAAATAGACCTTGAAAGCATAACAAACAAGCGTTCGAGTGTGGATATCGAGATTTAGAGTTTGGAGAGTATGAGAGTTCTATGAAGCACACTAAACATAGTACTCCCTATGATCTTAACTCTATGACTACGGCGGAGGTTGGCGAGAACCAATCCCACCAAGCATTATGAATAGCATGTGTTGGAATTGTCGAGGGATGTGCAACCCTTGGTCAGTTCCCCAGCTTCTTCGCTAGAGTGTTACTTATGCCCCCAACATTCTTTTTTTGTCGAAAACTATGATTAAAAAGAGGGAGACTAAAGCTCTTAAAGATCGATTAGGGTTCCATAATGCTTTTGTTGTTCCTTTTTTTTTTGAAGGAGAAAATTTCATTGATTGAAGGTCAAACGGCATCTACAATTATAGATATTAAAGAAAAATAAGATACAATCAAACAAGGTTAAATCAAATTTGTCTTTGAAAAAACTATAATGAACCAGATCGAGCAATACAGCACGTCCCCCTTGTATTTGCTGAATCAAACAGCTATTGATGAGGAAGTCTATCATTCTGACATAGTTTGGGAAGAACATTCTTGATCGAGCCATGTTTACCGCATCCGAGATTCCAATACCTTCATGTTGAGTCTCAAACTTCAACCAATGAGAACAATTTCTCATACCTAAAAACAAAAAAACCCTACTCACAACTCCCATAGGGGAGAAGGAGATCTCCACAATAGAGACTAAAAAAATCCCATAAAAGATACTAATTTATTCAACAAAACTAAAAATTGGAAATTAAAGGGGGAGGGGGGCTTACCATGGATGAAAACATCCATGGCAGCCCCTAATTGATGAAAAAGGGGAAAGGGGAGACTAGGTTTAGAGAGAAAAAGAGAAAAGGGGGGAGGGGGCGGCATTCTTAAAAAGATGCTTTTGTTGTTCCTAGTATAGGGAAAGATGGGGGTTATGCATTTATTAGAAAGAAGATATAAATTAAAGTCCACTCTTATTTCTTTCTCCCGACATCATATATATGGAGATCTTGAAGATGGTAGTAATGTTTGGAGACTTGTGGGTATTTATGAATGGCTGAAAGAGGAAGAGAAATACAAAACATGGAACGTGATTCGTCACCTCTATGTAGAATCAACCATCCCAATTCTTTTTGGTGGTGACTTTAACGAGATCCTCGTTTATGGTGAAAAGAAGGGGTGTTGATAGAATTCGGAAGGAAATGACCTCTTTTCATGAATTTATAGATGATCTAAATCTTCGTGACTTGAGGTATATGGGTGCTTGGTACACTTGGAAACGTGGTAAATCTCTTTCCATGCTGTTTTGTTGGGTCTGCCTCATGGGTTGATCTTTGTCCGGGCATCTTCGTGAAGTCTGATCACATGGCCATCGTCACTTGTGCTCCCACCCAGCACAATAATAGAAGGAAGCGTCGTGGTTTTCGCTTTGAGACTTGTTGGCTTTGGATGAAAGTTGTGAAAATGTAGTTCGTGGTGCGTGGGACTCAATTGTGGGTGACTTGTTCTCTTCTCGCATCTCTTTTATGGCTCATGACCTTGTAAGTTGGAGTGTAGACAAGTTCGTAAAGCTGGGCAAGCATATTGAAAAAATTGAAAAGAAGTTGGTACTAGCCCAACAACGTCCAGTAACAGATGCTAGTTGTGAAGAATATGCGGAGTTGGAAAAATTGATGATTTGCACAACAAACTTACTCGTACCTTCGCTCTCGAGTCTCTACAATGAGGGATGCTGATAGAAACACAAGATCTTTTCACCACAAAGCTTCGCAGAGGAAGAAAAGGAATTATATCAATATGGGGTTTGGCACGAAAGTGTTGATGGCATAGAAGGTATTTTTGGGGCTTATTTTCATGATATTTTCACTTCTATGAATCTCTTTGATGCGAATTTACAGGATGTTTTGCAATGTATTAGCCCTGTGATCTTTAAAACTTGTAACCAGGCTCTTCTAAACCCTTTCACAAAAGATGAGATTGTTGATGCTCTCTAGCAAATGCATCCCAGTAAAGCTCCAGGCCCGAATTGTATGCATGCCATATTTTATCAGCGATGTTGGCACATTATTGGAGATGATGTTACTCAGTTTGTCTGCAGTATTCTTCATGGTGGCTCGTCCTCAAGCTCCATCAATCATACGGATATATTTCTTATTCCCAAAGTCAAAAACCCTATTGCTGCTTTAGAGTTATGCCTTGTAACCCTCTGTAATATTCTCTATAAACTTATCTCGAAGGCTATTGTCATCAGATTGAAGGAATTCCTCCTTGATCTCGTTACTGGAAAATCTAGAGTACTTTTGTTCCGGGGATCCTTATAACTGATAATGCTCTCATTGCTCTGGAAAATTTTCATACGATGAAGCATAGAAATAGAAGTCGTAGGGGTACTATGGCCATGCATGAAACTTGACATGAGTAAGGCCTAGGATCGGGTTGAGGGGGTTTTCTTAAGAAGCTTCTCCGGACTATGGGTTCTGATGGGCGTTGGGTAAATCTGGTGATGGATTGTGTTTCATCTGTCTCTTACTCTTTCATTGTGAATGGGGAGTTTGTGGCTTTACAAAACCTGTTAGAGGCTTTCGATAAGGTGATTCCCTCTCTCCTTATTTATTCATTTTTATAACTGACGCTTTCTCTAAAATGATTCAGAGTAAGGTTCAGGAACGGCAGATTCATGGTGCTAAAGCTAGTCGTAATGGTCCGAAAATCACTCACCTCCTTTTGAAGATGACAGTCTTCTCTTCATAAGAGCGACCCGAGAGGAATGCAGTGTAATAGTTGATATTCTCAACCACTATGAATTAGCATTCTATAAAAAAATTAATTATAAAAAGTCGAAAGTTTCTTTCAGCAGATGAGTCAACATTGATCAAAAAGAGAGTTTGGTGGGTATTTTAAAGATGCGGCTAGTTGACAAGCACCTTGGTATCCCCTTTATTGGAGGAAAATCAAAGAAATCTATTTTTGATTCTCTTCTCGATAGAATTTCGAAGAAACTTCAAGGGTGAAAATAGAAGTTATTATCTAAAGCAGGGAAAGAAACACTCTTAAAATTTGTTATCCAAGCCATTCCCACATATCTTATGGGTGGGTATGAAATTTCACGATTGGTGATTCAACAAATCCACTCGGCTATGGCGTGCTTTTGGTGGGGTAGCTCCAATCCTTATAATATTTGTGCACTTTGAAGGAATGGATTTCAGGGATTTAGATGTCTTTAATGATTCCCTTCTAGGGTGTCAGGCTTGGCGTCTAACCCGCGAACCTCAATCTTTGCTTGGTCGAGTTGTGAAGGCCAAGTATTATCCTACTAAAGACATTCTTGATGCTTATCTTGATTATTCTTGTATTTATTCATGAAGAAGTATATGGAGTTCGAAGGCTTTAATCAAAGAAGAGAGCATTTAGGGCGTTGGGGATGGTGCGGAAATTCGTGTGTGGCAAGATCCAAGGATCGTTGATGATGCAGGTTGGTTCATTACTAGTGCTTGATGTGTAATATTTATATATGGTTTTTAGGTGCATTTAGGTTGCATTTCAGAACATTTGGATTTGTTTTAAGGTTCATATTGCATTATGTTCTTAAGTTATGTTACTCTACTCCTATTCGGTACGTTTTCTTGTTTTTGATGAGTTTTAGGTATAGAGAATGTCTTTGGAGAATGATTAGCTAAGCTTGAGGATTAGGAGCATTTGGAAGAAGGTACATTGCATAAGGACCGTCATGGATATCTCATAGTACGAGTTTGAGCGAAAACAAAGCGTAAAATCATTTGAAGAAATGTGAAAAAAGTGTGATGTCTACTCTTTTGACCATAAATTTTAATGTGATTATGTGAATTAGATGATTCCAGTGTATTTGGAAACTAGACTTGAAGAAATTTCCAATGATAAGTGGCACACCCCGAGGAGACTTCTAGTCAATGAGTTACGCCTACCGAAAGTTCGAATTGTTTTTGCTGTCTGTCAACCGTATTTGCAAATCATTAATTCCACCTATTTAATGATTATTCGACTTTTCTTATCTTGTAGATTATTTTTCTAGTCATATTAGATTACTCAATTTTATTTAGATTATGAACCCTAAGTCTCCTCTCTCGCGTAGTTTTATTCTTAGTTTTAGTTTTAGTTTAATTAGTTTTCTCTTCTTCTTTGTCTCCCTAGCTTAGTACTAAATCCTAGTTTTTCATGTTCTCCATTTATTCATGAGTTCAATTAGTTTCTTTCATTGATTTCCTCAATTATGTTTTTTTTTTTTTTGTAGATTTAGATTATTTTATTATTTACTTAATGATTGAGTAGTCTTATATTCTAGGGTTTGAGAATCCATATTTATATGCTATGAATCTTGATTGATATTCATGGATGGTTTGATTAGTTTTTTGTATCTCTAATTGATTAGTATTTTTATTATTAATCTTGCCATTTGATCAATTGTCTAATTAAATATTGCTAATATTGAGTCATAGATCGGGAGATAGTACTCTTTAGAGGCTTACTTACAATTAGCAAATCTGATTATGTTAGCGACCGTATTGCATATGTTTATTTGAGAGCATTAATACCCTACCGTAGGATTAACCTACGGTCTAGATATCTGATTAATTGAATTGTTGATGATTTTTTGATTGATTTTGATTATGAACTTGGTGAACCATTGCCCTAGATCATTTTAGTTTGATTTTCATATTTTACTAGTTTAGAACCTTAAATCTCAAATTTATGATTTTATTTAGTTTCTTCATACCTTAGAAGTTAAATTAAAACGACCATCTCTATATGGATTCGACCCTACTTACCCTACTACTTTATTAGAAGGTTTTGCAGGAATTATTTTCGACAGGTTTACGACAACCTATCAGTGCTCCTTAAGGGAGTATTAAGAAGGTTAGTTCGTTATCTAATTAATTCATACACCCTCGATTGAAATGATAGTTTTATTAAGGAGTTATTTAATGAATGTGATGCAAAATGTATCTTGGCAATCCCTTCAAGCCACTCTCAGATTCCTGATTATCTTACTTGGGCTCTCACAAAAAATGGTATTTACTTAGTCAAAACAGCTTACATGCTTGGGAAAAGGTGTAATCTTGGCAACTTTCATCAAGCTTGGGTGGTCATTTGGAGCATGGAGGTTAGCCCAAAGGTAAAACATTTTCTTTAGCGTTTTTGTACAAAATTCTTACCAATCCATGCACTCCTAAGTCATAGGCACCTTGTTAATGATGCTCCTTGCCCATGGGGCTGTGATGTTGTAGAATCGGCGAGTCATGATTTGTTTGTTTGTCCCCGTGTGTTCGAGCTGTGGGTCGAATGTGGGTGTGAGAAGATATGTGAAAGTGCATCAACCCTTAACATGCGTGCGTTGGTGGAGATTTGGAGCAAATATGACAAGAACATGATCACAAAGGGAGTCTTCCTAACTTAGTTCATTTGGGGTGATCAAAACCAAAGGGTATTTCAAAACAAGTGGATCCAACAATGTTCTAGTGGAGTGTGTTGCAAGATTGGTTTTGAGGACCACGGGAAGTACTTGACACGTATCTACAACCATCAAGGCTGCCCTTTTACGCCCAACATCAAGGTACGGACAACGCCCCCTCTGGGAATGGTTAAAATTAATGTAAATGCCTCTCTATCTTATGTTGTCTTGGTGGGTCTATGGGTTGTTGGGCGTGACTCGAATGGTGTGGTATTGTTTTTTGCTACAAGGCGTGTGAAGGCTTATTGGATCCCCGAAGTGGTCGAGGCCAAAGCGATTGAGTTAGCGTTGTGGTTGGGCAAGAGGTTTGGACTAAGTGAAGTGATTCTTGAGTATGAGTGTCAAGTAGTTATCAAACGTCTCTCTAAAAGTGTCACCTTTCTCTTGGACCTTGATAAGGTTCTCCATGATATTTTAGCTTGTTTTATTTCTTTTACTTTTCTTGTTTGGTTTCATGTCAAGCGGGATGGCAATTGTGTTGCTCATCACCTAGCAAAGCTAGTGCCTTTTGGTGTTAGAACAAATATGGGAAAACCACTCCCCTCCGGAGGTCGCACCTTATGCATGTACTCATGGACAAGTTGTCTTTAAATTAATCTAGCTTGTTTTTTCCCTCAAAAAAAAACTAAAATCTAATTTTTTGTAAATTTGAGTCAAACAGGCCAACAAGTTTATGAAATTATGTTAGCCTTGTTTTCCCAATAACAATAACAGATTCAACAAGTACAGTTTAACATTTTTCAAAACTTCTTATCCAAGCCCTCTGTCTAGTGAGTCAAATGAATCGATCTTAAGTTGTGCCATTTATGCAATTCTGTAGAATGGGATAGGTGAGACGAAGTAGGATAAAATGAAGTAAATTAAATAATACTTCATTTGTTCTTATATTATTTCTATATATATATGGGGAACAAAAATTAAGTAAGGAAAAGGAAAAAAGGGAAGGATTGATCATATGAACCCTACATTTTAAACTTAGTATTTGTCGAGATATTGTCCACATCGGAGTAGAAGAAGCTCTGGCTATAAATAAATTCATATATGAAGTAATGAATTTATTGAAAAATAAATATCTACCTTAATAATAAGCAATTTTATTGTATAATCAGAGAAGCATTGCCTAGTTTCACGATAGAGAAATATGCACCATATATATAAACTAATAAGTTATGTCATAAACTAACAACATATCTCCATACATTGATAAAGAATATGCATAAAGTGATATGAAAATATGTTAAATTGATATCAAATTTTTATTAAACTAATAAGAAAATGTGTCCATCTGATAGAAAATATGCATAGATCGTATATGCATAAATCGATAACAAATATACATAAATTGAAATGCAATAATCTTATCCCAATTATTCTGAATGATTAAGACATGTCTCAGTCAAAAGTCAAAACGATTTTATATATAAACAAGCCAAGCAATTAGTGAGAAAATGAGTTAATTAAGTAAAGTCCTATGGATTGAATCCTTATAAGATAAAAGCCTATATATTTGCATTCTAGGGGGGAATGAATATATATATGTTGCTTCTAAGATTCAAACCCTATTCATACAAACAATAGGTTACATTTCCTATCCTCTATCAATTACTATTATTGATCAATTAGTTGTTCCTTAAATTTTTTTTTATTCGAACATTTTGTTGTCAAACTTAGAATTAGGCTATATTCTTTTGGAATATGAGAAATTGAACTGAATTGAATTGACAACTGAAATAATTATAATAATAAAAAATATGATAATAATAAAGTAATAATAATAATATATAATAATAATAAAGTAATATAATAATAAATAATAATAATAATAATAATAATAATAATAATAAAGTAATATAATAATAAATAAATACATAATAACAATAATAATAATAACAATAAAAATGATAATAATAATACAAAAATAATTATAATATTAATAATAATAACAATAATAATAATAGTAAAATAAAAACAAAAATAATAATGAAAACATTGAGCTGAACTGAAATGAATTGAATTGAAGTAAGGTGAACTGAACTGAATTGAAAATAAGTCCAAAAGAATAAGGCCCTATTTGACCTTAGATTCCCATGGACACAGGAGAAAATATTTGGGTGTCCCTATGGGTTTGTAACTTTTGTGAGAGAAAGAGACATAAAGTAATATTAAACAAATATTTTACAGAGAATAAAAAGTCAGCATAACTACTGCATTTATTATTTATTATGTTTTCTATATTACTTTATAATTGTCAACCTTTAGGGTCTATATCACTGTCCTTAATTAATATAACAGTAAAATATTATCATGTGAAATCTTATTTAATTCATCTTGATGAGTATTCCAAACAATCAACTTTTCAGAATGTCCAATAGAAAGGTGAAGGGAGTAGTGCATATGTTTGTTTTCCTAAAATCAATAAATCAATATGAAAGCCTTAATTAAATATATCGGAAAGTGACTATTTCAAATAGCGATATCCACTTAAGAAAAAAGTAGAGCAAAAGTTAGTATCTTCAAATATTACATACACAATATTCTTGTAAATAAGGTAAAATAATAAGTTTTGTGTCAAATTATTTTACAATAAAGTTATTATAAGACCATACCACTTTTTTTGAAAAGGACTATCGTCTTAGAGCATGATCAATGCATGGTTCGCATTTGGCAAAAGTAATGATTAGTCCCCTTTGGTTTGCTCAAAAGTGAAAGTAGGTCGTTTAGGTTAAACATATGGTGATTAACCCCCACAACTTCACCCAAATGTGAGAAGATACACTTAACCATTTTTTCTTACCAGAAGTATGTTCTTTTAGGAAAAATACCTGGATAAAATAAGAAAATCATTTATGATGATTTAATATATCTTAAACTAGCTTTTGGACCCGTGCAAAAATGCACGGGAACTTTTTTGTTTAATAAGCGTGTTTATATACCAACTACAGTAAAAGCAACATTTGTAGTTGTTTTGCACATTATTCTTTTTATCTCAAATAAGAATTTTAAGTCCTTTTTTGCTCGTGACTCGAGAAATAGCGACATATAGCTGATCATGACTGGAAACAGGCCTTGGTAAATACAACCGTACCTGACGCGCGACAATGATTGTCCTTGACTTTTGTTTATAGTCATGGCAAAACACACCGTTAAAGGAAATTGCCGTCTTTGAAATCTGATAGGAAATTTTGTTAAGTCAGACAGTGTTAGTGTCATTCGTGGGATGAATACCTTGCCACCAACATTACTCCCTGAAATGACGGTAGCTTCAATCACTCGATTGCCTAAATGCTTGACTACCAGTCTCGTGCCATTACACAATCCAGATGTCTGATCAATATTACGAAGCAACATGACCGGCGCACCAACTTTTAACTTAATACTATGATTTGGCAGTCCCGAACACTTTATTTTGTTTAGGAATTCAGTATAATATATTTCATGAGCCCCTAAGTTCCCTTCATCTTTACTAATTGCATCACAACTCAAGTACATTTTCTCATCACCTGGAACTGTGGACAACACATGATCGATCATTTACCTTCTCAACTATTTCATTAGGTGTGCAAATTACACAGGAATTTTTTATTTTATAAATTTAAAATTTTAATATGTTTCTCCTAAATCATGGTCTGAATATTAACTTGTGATTTAAATTATATAGTCATTATTTAATTTATGGTGGAACATGTGAGCAACAATATTTTAGAAAATCTGACTGGAAATTTCTTTGCTTTGCCCATTTAAATAAAATTTTAATTCGCACCACTACTAACACTCAATCATGCAACCACTTCCACTCCTACATTCTACAGTCATGCTCTCCCCCTCTTTCTTGTTGTCTTGCATCACTGCTGCACGCCTGCGCTATACCAGGCCACCCACTGGCCACCACCAACCAATGAACCAAACTACCACTACTTGCGGCTGGGAACTTCATCAGATGTTATCTTATAGAAAATTATGGCATATTGTATAAATAAAGGGAGTGATTGCACACAAATGGGAATCATCAATGATCTATCACAAAAGTCTCATCATATTATTTCCTTTATATAATACGTCATTATATTCCTGAAATTCCAAGCAACCTTTTTATAATCATATCGTGTATTAAGAATATATTAAACTGGCTTACGACCCATATGTTCAGTAACTAACGTATCTAATATTATGGTGGGACACGTGACCAACCGTTTTTCTTTAAAAAGGTTTACCAGAGAAGGTCGTCGATGTGCTCATTGCTTCACTTAGAAGCTCATACAAAATCACAATTCGCATCAGTACTTGCACTCTATCATGCAACCACTTTCACTCCCACTTTCCCCAGCCCACTCACCATCTCTTCTCTTATAATATTGCATCATCATTGCAATACACCAGGTCACCCACCAAGCAACCACTACTTGCACGGGGAATTTCTTCAAACTTATCTATTTAGAAAATTTTGGTCATTGTACAATTTAATTAAGGGAGTGATTGCACAAAAATGATAATCTTCAATGACTTGTCACAAAGTCTCATCATATTATTAACGTTATATACCTTTTTATAGTCTTGTATCATTGTATGTCACATTCAAAATTAATATGAATTAATTTTTAATACTCCTTTGCTTTAGAGTAATCCTATCACCTTTCATATCTTTTCTCTTAATAGTATTTACACTTTTATGGTGGAAAGGATCCTTCTATTTAAAGCAACTTTTGACTTTGTTACATTATTTTTTTTGTCATCTTGTATTATGTTATTTTTCCTTTTTTATTCATTTTGTTCTCCAGTTATAGATTTCAACTACTATGTTTTTTTCTATTTGTTAGAAAGCACCAAATATGTTGCTTATTTCACGTATCTTGATATTTTGTAACTATATGCAAATGTTTAACATTCATTCTTACAGTTATATTTTCATCCTATTAGTAACATTATGTGATAATATGTTTGCACAGACTCCATTGGTCATCAAATTTTCACGCATTCATAAATAATTATCTTTTTACCTTAATTAAATGATATACTCCTCCAAACCCATCTGATATAAATCCCTCCACTAATTACATCTCTCTCACACATTCTTCTCATATTCATGTGATGTGGAGCCCTACACTGTTCTTTTTCTTACTCAATCAATTTTTTTGTTTATACTTGTACACTATTTGTCAACAATACCTACACCCCCACTATATACTCTTAATATGTGTGTCCAAACATTACATGACAATTATTCAAGAATGGAGGGAGTATACTTTATAGAACGATTTCCTACAATGGCGTCTAAAAGAAGAAATTCCCGTTTCAGTGCTAAGAAAAATAATTATTGCACAATTTGGGGTCCAAATTTTGGTTCGTATAAAAGATTGAATGACATAGTGTTGGAGCAAAAGAATTTCTTAACTTGGTGTTAAGCCAGCTAATGATATTATTTCAAAATTGTATTTCACTTTCCAAAAAAGATGATCGTAATATGATTTTTATGTAAATTTGTATAGTGATGCTCATTATATATGACTCTTTTTGTAATATTGTTAGAGTATGCTATAAAGCAGTAAATGAAAGTTTAAGTTTTAAATTTTAAGAGTGTTATTATTCAGGGATAAATTTCGATTTTGTGTTGTGATCTAAAACTTTTCCATTTATCAATTGATTTATTTTCATCCCTTGATGTTTTTGTTTGTGTGAGCAAGTAAATGATTCATATGTACTTAATTTAGCTGATACTTATATAATACTAATTGATATTATTGGCAAAAACAAAGACTACTTCTGAATGTAAAATATATGGTTTCTAATGTAATTTAGATCACTAAAAGAGGGATGTTCATTTCCTGTTCTACAAAATAATACTCACATTATAATTAGAAATGTTTTTTGTTTGAAACTTTCTTTTAATTAAAAAACAACAAACAAAGTTAATTAGAGAAATCGGGAAAAAAAAAATTCTTCAAATCAATATTGACTTTGGCCAAATATTAATGATGTTTCAACATTTTATTTAATTCTTACAAAGATGGATGTACTATCATTTTTTAACTTTTATTTTAGGATTATATGATTTTTAACGAACTTTTTATGATGGTGCTATTATTTATTACCTAAATTGTTCAAGTCTCTTTCTATAATATTGTTAAAGTGCATTTCTATTATGTGACTAATATTATAAATCAAAATGGTTTTTGTCAAAATCGTTAAGCAGGGTATTTTTTTTCTTATATACTTGGTTTCAACTGACATATACCATTTCTAAAACTTCTAATTCGTTAATTTTCTGATTATAACATAAACCGTTTTCATTTTCATATTGTACATAGATATTGTAATTTGATTTTTTTTATCCCACTGCCCAAAAAGTATAAAAAACTTAATTATGGTAGTTTCCTTAAATGAATTGGATATTGTAGTATTGTACTTGTCTCGTTACCTAAAATAACTACTCATCCTACACTAACGATTCAAAATTGAAATGATTTTATGTGGAAGTTTAATATACTAATATGATTGCTATTGAAGTATTAAAATCCATGAACTTTAAAGTATTATAATGGTATTTAATCATTGCTAATTTGCTGTTGAGTTAAAATATTTACAATATAATATTATACATTTATATACACATGTCAATAAAGTTAAAAAAATCAAAACCATTCATACAACTTGTCAATGGATTATCTCGACTAATATTATACATTAGTTCACTAATCCAAAAAGAATGTCAAATTTGCATTCATTATACCATAACCATTTACAATAATGCTGTAAAAAAAAACCATTTACAATATGATATTAGATATATTAATGATTCATGCAACAAAATAACCAAATACTTCATCTATCTCTCTCTTCATTTCATCTTCTCTTCATTGAAAATTAGTAACCTCCATGAGAGACAAAATTGAAAGATTTGTTTGACACTTCATCTTCTCACCTCCACTGGTAAAAAAAAATTGTGTAGCAAACATTATCATACAGGCTCTATATCTTTAGGGTAATTATAACTACTGGGTATACTGCCTCTGTGGTACTGCAACACGATAATAACAGGTTACCTGGTACTTTCTCTTACACTCTCTATTTTCCACATCGTACGAAGTGGAGCTAAAGGCAGCAGGATCTTGTTAACCATTCTTGACACGGTATTACAAACATTAATTTTGAAATCATTGTATAACATATTGTTCAATATATCAATCTCTTCAACCACCCTATTTTCCTTTTTCTATTATACAGGCTGCATTCCTAAAACTTCAATCTACATATCCTCCTTCAATAACAGGATTTACAAAGCACTCTTAATATCAAAAACTCAGTTAAAAAACCACTCTTTATAACACAGGTATGGGCTATGGCTCCATGTATCGGGTACGTTGAATCACGATACCTTAGCTCTTTGCATGATCATGAATCTCCTCTTACCAACACCCTCCACCTGCTCGCCAAGCTTGGCGAGATTTTATTTTGACTCTCTTATAATTTTAAAACTGATAATTTGTGTTATGGTATGGTGTGGTGAGACAAAGGTCAAAGCACCATTGATATTTATACTACTTATGGCCGAGTATAATTACCACTTTAATGCTTTTTTATTTATTTGTAATTATAGTAATGTAAAATTGTTTCCTTAATATTAGCGTGGTTGGTTGGTTGGTTTGGTATCAATTACAACCTTGATTGATATTCAAATTTCCTTAATTGATTCCTTAATTGATTCGAAAATGTATCAATTAATATCGTGATTGATATTCAGATTTTTTAAAATGTTAACGTGCAATTTGGTTGACATAGATTACTAGATTACGTTATTGGAATAAAACGTTGCCTTAATTATGTAGATTACGTATCAATTAAAATCCTTAATTTATGTCAATTATATATGCTTTGATTCGTATGACACGTGGACACTCTCATTGAGCTTCGAGGAATACTGATCAAAGGAGCATGCCACGTAATGCCACGTGGGATCGAAATCGCTAACTGAATGACACGTGGCCTCAAGGATTTTACTTTAGATATATATATATAGATTCACACACACACGCACGCACGCACACACACAATATAAGCTAAAAAACAGTTTATCCACATTCAACTAGCGGCATCTCTTTTCCTCATACTGAAGCCATAAACTTAAAGATATTCAAAATACTACTATTATTATTATTCATTATTATTACTTATCATTATAATTATAATTTAATATTCATATTATTATTGTTTAAAATATTATTTATATATTTATTACATTCAATTTATTTCAATGTAATATAATTCAATTCAATTCAATTCAATTCAATTCAATTCAATTCAATTCAGTTCAGTTCAGTTCAGTTCAGTTCAGTTCAGTTCAGTTCAGTTCAGCTCTGATAAGTTCAGTTCAGTTCAGCTCTGATAAGTTCAGTTCAGTTCAGTTCAGCTCCAATAAGTTCAGTTCAGTTCAGTTCAGCTTTGATAAGTTCAGTTCAGTTCAGTTCAGTTCAGCTGTTTTATGCCGAAGAGAACAGGCCCTTAACACAATTTCTCAAGTTTCATCCTTTACTACTATATATATAAATATATATATATATATATATATATATATATATATATATATATATATTGACCAAATTACTAATTTATCAGTTTTAACATAATTATCCCACTCCAAAAAAAAACCCGAAAATTGGAGCCAAGAGAAAACTCGGAAGCAATAGCAATGAAGGTATGGAATAGTAAATTAAATTGCACCCCATAAAAAAATAAAAAAAGAAAAAAGAAAATCAAAGAACCAAGATGAATATTTATTTGCACATTTAGATAATAAAATCAAACATTAAAAGAAAGGGATAACAACGAATAAATATAGCTAGAATTATAAAATCATAAGAGAGAGAGAGTAGTACAGGAGACAACGATGAAGGGTTCCCATGATTTCTTTCAATCCCCATTTGATATGAGTGCATTCATCATACACCTAAGGTAAAGTTTTGCTCATTTGCTTATTTGAAACTCTACCTATTATGTGATTATGCTTATTTGGAGGTTTCAAAATGACCAATGAGGAAAAAAATACTCTTGAGTGTACATGTTCATGCTAGACTCGGGTGTATGATAAAAATCCCCCATTGATAGTGAAATTGCCGAAATTTGTTGTATGTATTGTGTGTTGATTATATGCTACTACTAATTTTCTCTTTCTTCCTCAGTCTCTCTAGAGTAGAGTGGTTCAAGTGAGCAAGACACGGAAAAAGAAGATGAGAGAGACTAGTAGAATAAGTTGTACAAAAATATGTATATTTTGATATCTTAGTATTAAAATTAATACTTTAATAAAGATAAAATGGCTCAATATTCTAATAAGTGCTTATCTCACTTTTGGGTGAAGTTGTTGGGGATAATCACTACAAGTGGAACTTGAAGGGACTAATCTCACTTTTGAGCAACCTTAGGAGGGTTAATTAATTACCACTCTCGCGGTTGTCATTTTGCTTATGGCCATTAATTACTTTGTATCATATCATTCTCTATCTCTCCTCATGCCCTTGTGTAACACCCCGATAATTATATTCTCCCTTTTCGGAAATAACTTTTTAATATAAAACTTAGAGAATTACCTAACCATTATCGCTCGTGTGATAACGTATCGGCTTATTCAGAATTTTGTAGCGGAAAACATATAACAAAACTTCATACTTTAATATATTAAATAAATAAGTACTTAAAACCAAACACACTATAAATGTCTACTTTAAACCAAACTTATTAAAATATGTTCCTACTAAGGTAGTAAATATAATAATATGTTACACAAGCTCTCCATTCCCAGATTCCCAATGATACAACATCTGTGAACCTGTAAATGTCAATGCTCTAAAGAGTCTGCTCACCGAAATGGGACATCACAGGTTCAATAAGGCAAAGTCATGATCAACAATCACAAACAAAGCACGTAATATGCAAAGCTGAGTACTACATAGTATTACATAAACATTCCTAACATAATACTAATAAATAACATGCAGGGATAAATAATAATATAATAATATAACATCTGTAGATAAAATCTACTGAACTAAACTTTAAATATCTTCTTGTTACTATAATAGAATAGTTATTGGACCGAGTTGTCTTATTTAAACTTGTCTTCACCTAGGAAGACGAAATACAGGCGCGACTCCGTGTTCCAGAATGACCTGCGATATCGAGGAACCTTTGAAAAATAGGAATGGTGATCAATCCATTTCCCAGAAAAAGTCATGGCACGCTCACCATGTACCCCAACTCATGATTGTCCAACTCTAGACGTGCACCAGTCTAAAGTTTATTACTATCCAAGTTACACTTTACGTGATTTACAATTTATTACTTGTTATGACACACACAAGTAACACAGAAGTACTCTCTCCATTTCCTAAGGATCTTCCCTCTTTCCGTTTAAGTGCGTTTCTAAAAGATCTTTTCTCTTTTACTTTATTCCTTATTTGTTATTTGGAATTTTTTTCCCTTTTTACCCTCTCATGTCCCTATCATATGGTCCACCATTATATTATTAATTCAATTTTACTCCCTTTCTCTCTCTTACTTTAACCCCTTTTATTTGTTTATTTATCTTAACCGCTTTCTCTCTCCTACTTTACACTCTACACAAATGGATCCTCCTTGTTATATGTAAGAACAATCTCAAGGAAGATCTTTAGGAAACGAAGGGAATATCAAATCAAACATTCACAACTGAACTTCTCTTTTATCTTAGGATTTAATAAGTGATCACACAACTTACAATCCAAGATTACTTCCTTTAATTCCAATCTTTCTTATCTGTTGAACCTAGTCAACAATCAATCTTACCTTTCAAATGCATAACTTATCAAGTTACCAAATAAGACTCACAGTCCTTATAAAGTAGTAAAAATAATACTGTAAGGGAACACATGATTCAATCTCAATAATATATCAATTCCCCCATGTGAATTAATAGCTAAAGTTCTCATCCACGTGCTTGCATCAATATTCCATACAAACATGATAATCTTTAACTCATAACCAAATCTCATAATTTACATGTTTCCACACATGCATAAAACATGTAAAATCCTATCATACTAGAAATCACATGTGAACTATAAAGTTCCTATAAATGATAATACAACTTTTCCTTCTTAAATCATGATACTATATCACATAACACATAGGTATGTACGTACCTTCTTTCAAAAAAAAATGTACGTACCTTGTGTAAACCAACTGATAGGCCACCTTTAGTCACTTAAAAGTCACCTACTGAATAATCTCTGCCTAAAATAATCAATATAAATCAAAGTCAATACTCTAAATAAAATACAACAACTTTAAAATTCTTTAAATCCTCTTTAAAAATATTCAAAAGTTGTTTTTACAATTAAAACTTCAATTACTTTTAATACCTAGCATAGTACTACCATACTAGTAATTAAAATTCTTAAAACTCTATTATTAAATCTCTGTCTAAAATTCCAGCAACTTATAAAATATAAAACTCTCTTTAAACATACTTAAATATGCTTAACTTCATAATTTAAATCAATCTCATAGTTTATAACATGCTACTATGATTTTCCAAAATTTAACACCCTAAAAATTCATGCTTTGATAATTAAAAACTCAATCTAAAAATAATAATCAAATCGGAAATTTTATTCTATTAATACATAATATATATATATATATATATATATATATATATATATATATATATATATATAATCCAAGATTAATCATTAAAATAGTAAATTAAAGTTATTAATTATGATTAGTACTAAAATAAAGCATAAAAACATGATCTTTAATTGAAATCGAGGAAGAAGAAAAGAAATTAACCAACAAATCAAAGAACAAGAGAAAAGGAGGCGCCGAAATAAGGAACACCACGCCTCGCAGTAGCGGCGCACAAGGAAAACGACGGTTGAAGAGGTGTAGTGACGTTTCTTAGGGAAGAAGAAAGCGTTACTTGAAGAAAAAGAAAGAACAATTGAGAGGAAAAGAAAAATCACGTGGGAAGAGGAGGGAGATTATGGCCGGCTGTTATGAGGAGAGAGAAATAATGATTTTCTTGTGTGCTAAAATAATTGGGTCTAAGACATTTATAAAGAGGTTTTTCTTTTGGACTTAGGAAAAGGAGATTGGGTTTAAATAAAGTTTGATGATGAATATGATTAATGAATTAGAACTCCTAACATCAATAGAAATTCTTTTCCTAATCCACTTAGAATTTTGGGTTCTTCAAGCCCATTTAAACTTTTTTTTCCAAATCAAATTAGTATTTCAAATATTTTTCAAAGCATGCCTTAACAAAATATTTTAACTTCCTTAAATCCTTAAAATAATTGTTTTGACTTTAAAATATAATCAATAACCTTCTTTAAATAATTAAATCATTTCAAACTAAATTATGTTTATATATATATATATATATATATATATATATATATATATATATATATATATATATATATATACTAAAATATATTTATAAAATCCATAAAATTACAGGGGATTACACCTTGTGTTTTGGCTATTCATGATGAACTATCATCTCTCCTCATGTTCACTTAAAAAGGGCAACCATTGGCCTTACTCTAAGGGATAAAGAAAATCGTTGTTGCTCTTAAATTGTTCGCGTGAAGATTCAAGACTTAGCCAAACGTCAATAACAAAGCCGACAGGTTCAAGAAATTGTTTTTTTTTTTAACTTAAAAGGGTCACTTTTAGATAAGAGACTACCTTTTCTCTTAAAAGTGGTCACTTATATTTCTTCTTCCGTTTCTTTTTACTTGTAATAGTTTGACTTTTACGCTTACCCATGCATATCTTCAACCATTAGTATTTTTAATTACGGATAACGAATAATTATAAAAAGTAGATATTCGAAAAATATACATTGAGATGAATCTAACAAGATCCGACATAAATATGTTTTTTCCTAAACTATAAATAACTAAAGATAAACTAAGTAAAGTTGATAAATAGAGTAAAAATCAAATTGTTGCAAGTAAAATCAAATGAAGTACTATAAATAATCCTTTTAAGATGAACCATTACTCTATTTGTCTGTTTGTTTTATATTAGGGTCCTGTTTGGCAATTAGCAGATAGTCGTTATATGTATGATTGCATTAGCTGATAGCTGATAATTGATTGTATTTGTTGGTTTGACTAACTAGTTGTATTTGATGTTTATATAAAGGTGTTTATTAAGTAGCCGATAGTTGATTGTCACATGATTGTGGTAAATGACCAATAAGGACATGTACATAATTCATTGTTGTACTTTCTATTGTTTATTAATGCGCGGAAGTGGTGATTAACCTTCCGAAGTTTGTTCAGAAGTGAGATTAGGCCCTTCAAATTTCACTTGTGGTGATTAACCCCCACAACTTTACCTAAAAGTAAGATTACACACTTATTAGGATATTTAGCCATTTTCTCTATAGTAAAGTAATTTTTTTAATACTAAGATATTAAATTATACGTTTTTTATACAACTTATTCTTGATATAATATTGTAGTGATCTAGATTAACAGATGAAACTTATGGAATTGAGTTAAGGACGATTATGGTTCGGCTATGAGGAAGAAGAGATGTTACAAGTTCACTATGAAGAAATTGTTTGTTTTTTTTTTAGTTTATGTACTATGTTTGTGCTTAATATGTATAATTTATGTGATTATTAAGATATTTTAAATCATCATAAATGATTTTCGAATTTTTTTCCCTATGTATATTTCCTAAAAGAAAATACTTTAGTGAAGGCAAAATGGCTATATATACTAATAAGTGTGTAATCTCACATCTGGGTAAAGTTGTGGGGGTTTAATCGCCACATATTTAACTTAAAGGACCTAATCTACTTTTAAACAAACTTAAGGGGCCTAATCATAATTTTTGCCGTTTATTAATGTAATTTTCAAAAAATTAATGTAATTTTCAAAAAAATTAGGACCTAAATGTAATTTAGCCACTAATTAGTAAAAGAGCTTTTTAAACCTAATCAGTTATTTGAAACCTCTCTTTATCAAACACTCTAATTAAAATATTGTCTAATCTAAACCTCTAATATAAATTCAGATCTCTAATTTTATCCGAACCTCTTTTTCTCAAATAAAGCTTAGCTTTTGTATGAGATTTTGCCATAAAGGCCAATGCAAAATGGAATTTTCTTATTTTCATTATTAGGAAATATTAGTTCATTTTTTAAGGCTAGGATTCTTGGCTCCGTGTTGCAAGTACGAGCATTCACGTGCATTATCAAGGCGCCACAAAAACTTCAGGTTAGTATTTCATGATTTCATCCACTTTTGGATTTTCTTTTGTTTCTTTTTACCCTTTCAAAAACATATTGAGACACATCTACAAAAACAAAATTATTTTGAGACACAAAAAACCACTGAATACAATAAATTCTCTTATCCACCTCTTAAAAAATAAAAATATCTCTTATCCAAAAAAAATAGCAAACTTTTACAATCACAAAATCTAGGACAGGTGTCCTTAAATTAAAACCTTGAGATGTTCAACCAATCACGCAAACCAACGGTCATCATCTTGACAAATTCTAGAAGCAAAGTGAACTTCTCAAAAAGGGCAAAAAAAAGAGAGAAAGTTTGAAAAAACTTCCCTCAAAAAAAAAAAAAAAAAAACTTAACGTAATCCTTTTTGTTTTAATTGAGAAATTTTGGGACTTTTTCCTGTTCATTCTTAAATCTGACTTCTACCCTTTTCTTCTCTCTAAAGCAATTTGAAACCCTTTTCTAGGTTTTGCCTCAATCCAATTTTCTGCGTTTAATTTCTGGAAATTTTCTTCTGGGTTTTTTCTGTTAATAACAATGGCGGATGTTCTTACCAAATCCAGTGTTTTTTCTCCAACAATTTCTCATCATCATAGTGGAAGTAAAAATTTTCCAATTAAATGTTCAGTTTCAGTAAGTAATCGAGGGAGATTAGTTGGCATTTCTTCGTTGAGGAGTAGTTTTGGTGGTGTAAGAATTGCGATCGATAACAATACCAGTTTTGGGTCAAAAAGGAGGAATTACCAATCAATTGATGCTAAGGTTTGTGAAAATCTTTCTGGGTTTTCTTTGTTTTTATTGGAAATTTTAGACCCATGTTATAATTTTTCTTTGGAATATTTAAATCTTGTTTTTTTGGTCATTAATCATTTAATTGCTTAATTATGCCTTCAATTAGTATAACTTTGCTTAAATTAGTATGAAATTGCTTAATTAAGCCTGCAATTAGTATGGTATGAGTTGTTCATTAATGATAAAGACTAGTATAACTCCAACTTATTGAGTTTTCATTGTTTCTAAGGTCTTATTTGGCTCTAGTTTCTGGAACCAAGTTTAGTTTGTATATGTGGAATACTACTTTGTCTAAATGTGCGTGTTTGATGTTGAATATTCAACAACAATTTCAATATGAAAACTTCCATCAAAGGAGGGTTATAAGGAGGTTAAGTAATAAATTGTTTGATCAATCTGTTTAGTACGAATCTTAGGGTACACTTGGAGCCTATAGATATACCTAAGCATATGTTTTAACTTTTTTTTAACTCATTTGGACAGCTGCAATTGAGTAAAATTTAGTCTGTAATGAGCAAATAATTGTCCTGGATACGGACGTGGTAGGCTTGCTTATTATAAACTAGTCTTACATGCACGCAATGCGTGCGATAGCGTGTGAAATAGAAAATAAAATTAATTGGGTCGAAAAACCGTCTTTACATTTTATTTTTTCAAAAAACTGATATTTATTTTGAATGTCTACTTTCCCTCTCTTTTCATTCAAATGAAAAACAGGTAGTTATTTACCTATTTTTTTCTTTTTCTTTTATTCCTTTTTCTATTTTTTGGTGTCCCCCATGTGTTGCCTTATATAATAGAGATGGGATTTATGATTTGTGAGCGCGCGCAACTTCTATTTATGTAGAAGAGGAACCAATGACTGATGAATTGTGTGTAGTATTCAATATATGGAATAGAGATTCTTGTATCTTGTAGGGAGGGGCCTCCCTTTTTCTGTTCTTTGTTTATTGTGGTAACATGGTTTCCTGCATTCATGTGAATTTGCTTAGATAGCTGAAGGAATTTCTTTTCTGTTATAGTAGTATTTAGTATTTCCTTGTGATAATGCAGATGGGTCTGAGCATTGGCAAAGCACAGAAATGGTGGGAGAAAGGACTCCAGCCAAATATGAGAGAGATAACTTCTGCGGAAGACCTAGTCGATTCTTTACTAACAGCAGGAGATACATTAGTTGTCGTTGATTTTTTCTCTCCTGGATGTGGAGGCTGCAGAGCTCTTCATCCTAAGGTACCTTATTTCAATAGGTTTTACAGACTTTTTCCCTTCATTGCTTTTTCTAGTTTCAAATAATATTGTATAGTGGCAAAATTAGTGTTACCTAATTCGAATCCTCTACATACTCTTGTTTTCTTGGCCTAAAGTTCACCAGTTGCATGTTATAAGTCACCTTTTTTTCTTGATCACATTTCAAGGGGATTTTAGCATATTAGGTAACGTTGAGTGAAATAATTTGTTGTTGTACTTGTAGTTCACTCTATAAGTTTGTTTATCACATATTGCTAATATCCGTGTGTTGATTTCTGCAGTTGTGTCAATTGGCAGAGATGAACCCTGATGTCCAGTTTCTTCAGATTAACTATGAAGAACATAAATCAATGTGTTACAGCCTTAATGTTCATGTTCTTCCCTTCTTTCGGTTTTACAGAGGGGCTGAAGGCCGGGTTTCCAGCTTCAGCTGTACAAATGCAACGGTTAGTTTGCGTTCCTCAAAGACTTTTTCTTTTTGTTATGCCTGGTTTAGTTGGACTAGAATTTCTTTGCTTTAATGCATTGCAAAGTTTTGTCATATTCAGTAGGGGAACAATATGTCTGTCTATCTCTTTTATGGTTTCAAGCACACAACCCTTTTGATTATGGCTTCTTTTTCAAATTGGGAATATTTTCTTCTTGTGAAAAATAAAATAAAAATGTGGTTTCCTAATATTCTGTGAAATCATATGACAAAGATATGATAGAAGCTAGAGGAAGTGTTCTCTCTATGAATTGCAATCTTATAGTAGTATTTTCTTTTTCTTGTCTTTTTTTTTTCCTTTTTTTATTTATAAGGGTCTATAGGTTCTGGGGAACGGGATCTTTGTGTATTTACGCGTGAATTTCAATGACAATAGAAACATGTATAATGATGAAGCTCTATACTGATAGTGCTATCATCTTTTCGAATTCATTCAACATAATTTCCCCTTTATATGTGAACGTTTATTGATGATTTTAATAATGATCGTACTTGATATATTGAAATCCTTTTGCAAAAGCATCCATTTAATTGTATGCTCTTCATTTATCACAGATTAAGAAATTCAAGGATGCTTTGGCGAAGCATAACCCAGCAAGGTGTAGCCTTGGGCCAACAAAGGGCCTAGAAGAGAAGGAGCTTCTTGCTCTTGCTGCCAACAAAGACCTTTCATTTACCTATACACCAAAGCCTGTGGAAGCGGAACCCGTACCCGCACCTGCACTTGAAGAAGTCTCTGTTAAGGCTGACGAACAAGTCTTAGCACAAGAAGCTCTCCCTTCTTCCAACAGGAAGCCTCTTAGCTCACAACCATCAACCGTGAGTGAAGAGAAAACTCTAGCTACTGCTGCGAGATGAGTTTGAACGTCTTTACAGCGACTTACAATTTGTACAGTATTACAATATGGGGATGCCTTTTATGATCCCTTTGTAAAAAAGGAAATATCAACCATGGCAGCTCTGGGTCCGTTTTTTCAGTCCAAGCTCTATCTGTGGAATTGTGCCGAAATTCGGTATGCTTGATGCAGCCTCTAAGAGTGTTTTAGGTTTCTGTGAAATTAGAGGATGTTAAATAGAAGCAACGGGTTTGTGTGCTTATGTAGTTAAATGCACTTGGATGTTTGATGTTTATTTACTGTAGTTACTCTTGGATTGTAATATTTATCTAATCTAAGTGTGGTTTTACAAGTACGTTAAAGTATCTATTGAAAAGAGATACGACAGAGATGCATGACCAGTTTGTAGTCTTTGTATAATATTTCATGTTGGACCAGATCAAGATGTTTAATTGTTGGAATTCATAAAAGTTTAGCATTTAGAAAAACCTAGTAACGCATAGTGGATGTTATTGAGGATTTCACTTTTGAGATTTTATCCATAAAAAACGAAGGGTTTTTCTACACTATGTGCTCGTGTTTTTTCTTTTTTTTACGTTGTACCCCATATTTATGGGATTTTACACCGTACTCTGCAACTCTCATTTTTTAATTAAAAATGTCATTGCTGTTAAGTGAATGTTAATTGTTCCATTAATGAAATTAATATTGATTAATCATATTAATTTTTTTCTCATCTCTAGAAGTTCTTCTCTTTCAAAATTCCCCTCTTCTGTAAAACTTCCTCTTCTCTGTGAAATTCTGCATTTTGGTAGCTATGGTTGGGGCGAAACTGAAACCAGAAGGATCTAGGCTTTCTCCTTCGTTTTCAAGCTCTGAAATGGTGAATCGTAAATGTTGTGTCATCTCTCGAAGCAGATTAAATGTTCTAACTTTGGCTGAAATTTAGAGCATACAGTGAGTTTTAATGGAGTTGTATTTCATATTGTAATTTGTACTATTTTGGCTATAGAATTAACTTCACGCCCCAAATTTAGTTGTAGAATTCCCCTAGTTGTAATGTGTTTGCGCAGATACCACTTCTGCAAAGATGAGACCTTTTGCCCATATACCACTTATGGAAAAGTTGCAGTGTTTGGTGATCAAAGAGAGGGATGCCGACATATTTCAAGTGTGATTTAGGGTTAAAATTGCGCAATTTAGAGTTAAAATTTTGAGGTCTGAGTTTTTGATTTAGGGACAGAGGGCAAAGGAGGAGTAGAGGAAGTTGAATGATCAGTAGAGGAGAGAGAGGGGGGGGGGGTTTGTTTCAATTTTCCACCATTGAAGAAGCTCCTCGTAATTTCATGAAATTAGGTGAGGCCTTTTGCTAAAATGTGCATCTTAATTACTAGGTAAGATTTAATTCAAAGAAATTTTGGATTTTTTTCTTATCTCAATCTCAAATATGCTATCTTTAGTTTTCTTCTTGTCGAATTTACTAGGATTGGATGAAGGAGGTAGAGGGAGAGCGAAGTAGAATGGTGGTAGGGGAGGGGAGGGGAAGGTAGGGGAGGGAAAGTGAGAGCGAAGTAGAATGGTGGCAGGGGAGGGGAGTGGAAGGTAGGGGAGGGAGAGGTGCAGCAGCCAGCAAGGGAGGGAGGAGAGAGAAAGGAGGAAGAATGAAAAACTGTTAAAACCAAACGGTTAATGCGAAAGATAACTTCCGTACTTAATAACAGCTCATTAATGGCATTTTGAATTAAAAAACGAGAGTTGAAGGGTACAATGTAGAAATTCCAGAAACATGGGATACAACGTAGAAAATAAAAAACACGAGGGGATAATGTAGAAAAACCCAAAAACAAAACAAATTTCCCTTTGAGGAATATTCGTGCTCTTAATCAACTTATTATGATTTTGATTCCAACTATGCAGAGATGTTTAATTCCATCCAAAAGTAAACAAATTTATATTTGAATCAATTGCGGAACCCGTTTTGTACCAAATTAAACTTTCCTTATGGATCTAGATCATTTATATGCATCAACTTTTAAGATGTTTTGATCGGGGTTAACGTATTGAGGGGTAGTAGAAGTCAATTAATAAATTCAAAATGATGGTGAATTGTATTGGACAAACAACACAATATGTACTCTTCTATATCATCTCTTTGCACATTGCAATAATTAGATTAACATTCAACTATCAAAAAAAAATAAAAATAGATTAACATTAAATATTATAGTTTTTTCATCAAGTAACCCGAGTTTTTAAAAAATTCACCTAGTTCCTCCCAAGTTTTCAAAATATACGGGGTATCCCTAAGTTTCAAACTAATACACTAAGATACCCTTAATAACTAATGGCGTTAACCGTCGTTCGTCATTAACCTTAATTTTCTAGATTTCAAACTAATTAACCACTGACCCTAACCCTAACCCTAACCCTAACCCTAGCAATAACCGTTTACTCAAAAATCATAACCGTACCCGTACCGTTTAACCGCTAATTTTTTCGGTTCAGTAACCGTGCTGTTCAAACTTTTTTTGTCGGGACGGTAACCACCCATTTAGATCGATTTTTCGGTATTTCGGTACGGTATTTCGGTTTTAGTTTTTTATGAACACCCCTAGTGGTTAGGTGGTAGTGGGGTTGGGGTTTGGGTTAAGGTTAGTGTAACACCCCGATAATTCTCTCTTTCTAGAAAATACTTTTATAACAAATCTAGAGAATTACCCAGGCATTATCGCCCGTGTGATAACGTTTCGGCTTACTCAGAATTTTGCAGCGGAAAACATTTACTAAAATAAAATCAACTTTATTAAACTTATGAAATAAATGACAATGTTTGAAACTAAACACACCAACTAAACCTCAAACTTAATAAAGATGTCCTACGAAAACAACTTAAACTATACTAAGTAAAGCCTCTCCATTCCAGCCCCAATGTGACTATTCGCAACCTGTAATGTCAATGCTTTCTTGACTCTCCCCCGAAGGATCACCACAGGATCAATAGGCAAAGCCATGATCACAAACACAGACAAGCACGTAATCAGCAAAGCTGAGTACTACATATCAGACAAAATAATCCTAAACATGATACTACAACACAACTGTAGATAAAAAATAATAATAACAAACAACTGCAGATGACTCTTACTGAACTAGACTCTAACTTTTATTTCTTCTTTAAATGGAATAGTTATGGACGAGTTGTCTATACTGAAATAGGAAATACGGTCATGACTCCGTAAACCAAATTGACCTGCGATATCGAGGAACCTTTGAGCTAAAGAGGAAAGGTGATCAATCCAATCCCAGGAAAGCCATGAGCTACACCATGTACTCCAACCCTTAGTGTCCAACTCTAGACGTGCACCAGTCTAAAGTCTATAACCTATTCTCGTTTCACTTTACGTTGCATTCATTTTTATACTTGTGTTACACCAACCAAGCACACAATACTCACAACTAATAATCACATAACATCACAAAACTCCTTTTTAATCTTAGAATCAATAAGTGTTCACAACTTAGCATCCAAGACTCTTTTAACTTCTTTTATTCTTTACTAACTTGCCTGTTGAACCTAGCCAACAGTAAACTGTACCTTTAATAGGTATAACTCAAATTACCAAATAAGATCCACTCGGTTCTTATAAGATAAATAAATAATCTCCAAGAATCTATGTAACACATGATTCAACTTACTTAATTAATCACTTACGAATTAATACCAAACTGAACTTATTGCTTGCATCAAACTTCCATACAAACAAGTCATACTCATACATATTCTCATTTACATGTAGCACACAGGCAAATAACATGAAAAAATTATAGTAAATCATACATGAACAACAAGGTCCTATACATGATACTAAAAATAAAACATCCCTAAGGCATGTTTCTAAACCTATAGCACGTAGACTATGTACGTACCTTGTATAAACGCAACGGTAGGCCACTTTTAGCTCTAAAAGTCCCCTACATGAATTCTCCGCCTAGAACAATAAATAATCAAGTAAATACTTGAACTAAAAAAATACAGCAACTTTAAAAACGTCCCAAACCCTTTTAAACTCTTTAAAAATCGTTTTTATAATTTAAACTCTTATTTTTAATCCCTAGTATAGATAAACTATTCTAGTGATTAAAAACATTAAAAACCTTAAAATATAACTTTCTGAATTTCCAGCATCTATAAAATTTTCTAAACCTTCTGAAAATATTTTAAATGCATATAAAAATCGTATTCCAATCAAAATTCATATTCATACTTTAAATATACGATTTCTAGTGATTTAAAACCCTAAAAACATCACATTTCATGATTAAAACTAAAAATAATAAATCTGAAATTTTTTTTTATACATATGAACCGAAAATATATTCTTCATAATAAAATATAACTCAAATTATAATCATGCAAATAAAATAAAATAACAATAAAAATTAGAACTTTAATGGAATCTTAAAGGAGAAGTAAAGAAAACAACCAAAATAAGAGGAGGAAGAGAGCGCCGCGGATGTGACAGCAGCAAGAGGAGCGCGGCAGCAGTTTTGGCTTCAAGAAATTATTCGTGACGTTTCTTGTTCAACAAGAAACGTTACTTAGCGAAGAAGAAACGATTTTTGAGAGAAAATATGAAACTCACGCTCAAGAGGAAGAGGAGAGAGAAAATGTCGAGTGAGAGAGAGGAATCGAAATCACGTGCAAGGAGGAGAGAGAAAATAAAGTGTAGGGCAAAATATTTGGGTTTTTAGGATATTTAAATAGGCTAATCCTATTGGGCTTAGGAAAAGGAATTTCAATAATTAAAACTTTGATGACTAACAAGATGGGCTTATTAGGACTTTAGTCATCAAATATCCTTTCCCTTTTTATTACTTTTGGGCTTTCGATTCCATTAAGTTTTCTTTTCAAATATGCTTTTAATAATTAAACTCTTATTTAAAACACGCTTAATTAAAATATTACAAATTTTATTAAGCTAAGAAAAATATTTTTAGTTGACTTTTAAAATAGTCAACCCTTTTTAAAAGTCAAATCATTTTCCAAACTCATTTGGATTTAAATATAACTACATAAATACTTAATATATTTATGAAAATCCTTTAAAAATGTGGGGATTACAGTCTACCCCCCTTAAAAGAAGTTTCGTCCCGAAACTTAACACAAAACCCTCGTACTTTCAAAAGTTTGAACTAACATTTCGAAAACTTTTGAGAAAAGGTAGTGCCTCTCGTGCACTTTCCCATTTTTAAAACACTTGTGTTACTTATGAACACTTTTCTTATGCGGAGACTCTACTTCTTTTGCACTAACATGTGCAAATTGCCCAACATAGGCATACATATCATGAAAATCTCATAAAAATAACAAAAAGCGCGAAATTTATCGCATTCTACCCCCCTTAAAGAAAACGAGTTACGCCCTCGTAACTCACCTCAAGGAATAGGTCTGGATACTTTTTCTTCATATCCTCTTCGGCTTCCCACGTTGCCTCTTCTGACTCGTGGTTAGACCAAAGAACTTTGACAATATGAACATCCTTGTTACGCGTACTACGCACTTTCCTGTCGAGAATCTTGACAGGTCTTTCCTCATAAGTGAGGCTACTATCTATCTGAACTCGTTCAGGCTCTAACACATGGCGCTCATCAGGGATATAGCGCTTCAATTGGGATATATGAAACACTCATGCATCTTTCAAACTCCATTGGCAAGCCAATCTATAAGCTACTTTCCCAATGCGCTCCAAAATCTCATATGGGCCTACATATTTAGCACTCAGCTTGCCCTTTTTCCCAAATCTCATAACGCCTTTGGTGGGTGATACTTTCAGGAATACTTTATCACCTACAGCGAACTCATCTTCGCGCCGTTTTAAGTCTGCATAACTCTTCTGCCTATCTTGCGCAGCTTGAATTCGAGCCTGAATCAATCTAACGTTCTTGACGGTCTCCTCAATGAATTCCGTCCCCAAACACTATTTCTCACCATAGTCATTCCAGCAAATGGGACTTCTACACTTCCGTCCATATAACGCCTCAAAAGGTGCCATCTTTATACTCGCATGGTAACTATTGTTGTAGGAAAACTCAATCAAATCTAATTGGTCCTCCCAACTTCCTTGAAAATCTATAGCACAAGCTCGCAACATATCCTCCATAGTTTGGTTAGTCCTCTCAGTCTGACCATCGGTCGCAGGGTGAAAGGCGGTACTCATCTTTAATGTTGTCCCAAGGTTTGATTGGACCTTTTTCCAAAACTTAGATAGAAATCTAGAGTCACGATCCGAGATAATGTCCTTTGGAACTCCTGCAATCTCACTACATGCTTGATATAGGTTGTAGCGAGTTGCTTCTTCTTCCATGTCTCCTTAATAGGTATGAAAACAGCGGACTTGGTCAGTCTATCCACTATAACCCAAATGGTATCATTTCCACTCCTCGACTTGGGTAAGGCAGTCACAAAGTCCATAGAAATCGAATCCCACTTCCATCCAGGAACCTCTAGTGGTTGGACTTTCCCCATGGGCCTCTTATGGTCTATCTTCACTTTCTGACAGGTTAGACACTTAGACACATACTCAGCTACCTCTCTTTCATGTTCGGCCACCAATATATCACCTTAAGATCCTTATACAGCTTGTCACCCCCAGGGTGCACAGAATAGGAGTATTATGCCCCTCATCCATAAGACGTCTCTTTAGGTCGTTGCACTTCTGTGGTACACACCACCTTCCTTTAAACCTTAGACTCCCATCATCATGAATCTTGAAGTCTACTTCCTTACCTTGCTTCATTTTCCTTTTATCTTATCTAGATGCTCATCCCCAACTTGACCCTCAATGATCTCATCGAAAACTGACACTCCCAAAGAAAGATTACTAGTCTAGCCTACTTTCCCCAGGATTTAAAATTTCTAGGTTCAACCTTTGCATATCTCTACACAACTCCTCAGGGACTATCAAAGCACTCAAGCTATGACTCGATTTCCGACTCAAGGCGTCAGCAACCACATTTGCTTTCCCCTCATGATACTGGATGTCTAGATCATAATCCTTAATCAACTCTAGCCATCTTCTTTGCCTCATATTCAAGTCTTTTTGGGTAAATATGTACTTCAAGCTCTTATGGTCTGTAAATATCTTGCAAGTTGCTCCATAAAGATAATGTCTCCAAATCTTCAATGCAAACACTATGGCAGCTAACTCTAGATCATGGGTAGGGTAATTAGCCTCATAAGGTTTCAATTGACGCGACGCATAAGCTATTACCTTACCATTCTGTTGCAACACACAACCCAAACCATTCTTTGAAGCATCACTATAGACCTCAAATCCCTCATTCCCATCAGGTAGGGTTAAGACAGGTGCAGTGGTTAAACGATCCTTCAAGATCTGAAAGCTTCCTCACACTTCTCATTCCACTCAAACTTGGACTCCTTTTTCATCAAATTAGTCATAGGTTGCTATCTTCGAGAAATCTCTACAAATCTCCTATAATAGCCAGCTAAACCCAAGAAACTTCTAATGTCAGTCACACTCTTTGGAGTTGGCCACTCACTCACAGCTTGAATCTTAGCAGGATCTACAGAGACTCCTTCCTTAGACACAAAATGACCCAAGAATGCTACTTTCTCCAAACGAAACTCACACTTAGAGAACTTGGCATATATTGGTTCTTCCTCAAGGTTTCCAAGATAATCCTCAAATGTTCATCATGCTCGGTTTCATTCCTCGAATATATCAAAATGTCATCAATGAAAACCACTACGAACTTATCTAAAAACTCATGAAAGATTCTATTCATCAATCCATAAATATAGCAGGAGCATTGGTTAACCCAAATGGCATTACAGTGAACTCGTAGTGACCATAACGCGTTCTAAAGGCAGTCTTAGGTACATCCTTATCAGCTACCCTCAATTGATGATATCCTGAACTAAGTCAATCTTCGAGAACACACTGCTCCATTCAATTGATCGAATAGGTCATCTATTCTAGGCAAAGGGTACTTGTTCTTATGGTAACATTATTCAACTCCCTATAGTCATACATAACTCATACTCCCATCCTTTTTCTTCACGAACAAAACAGGAGCTCCCCAAGGCGATGCACTAGGTCTGATATAACCCTTATCCAAAAGTTCTTGCAATTGTGTCTTTAACTCACTCATCTCAGGAGGTGCCATTCTATAAGGTGCCTTAGATATAGGTGCAGTTCCAGGAACTAAGTCTATGGTAAACTCAACAGCTCTTGCAGGCGGCATACCTGAAATTTCACTCGGAAATACGTCCATAAACTCATTCACTATCTGAAACATCCTCAAGTTTTAACTCAGCTTCTTACTCACATCTTGCACACCTACAGAAAATAAGCTCACACCCCTTTCTAAATTTCTGCACTTGCATAGCAGAGATCACTCCAAATTCTTATTTCCCAAACGTCTATAGAGGTCAATTTTCCAAAGGGTTTCTCAACACTACCTTCTGAATCTCACATTCGATTTGGCCTTGAAATGACTTAACCAATTCATCCCAAGAATCACAACTAGGTCTCGCAAATTAAATTCTATTAAGTCAGACGGAAATACAAAGTCTCCTATCTTTAAAGGCAATTTCTAAACAACTCGGTATACCTTATGATTTCTCCAATAGGTATGCTAATAGGCAAATCAACACTTCAAAATCTACTAACCCAATTGAATTTCCTCAATCAAACTTTGCTCAAATCACTGAGCCTTTAACTCCTCAGTGGCTATTACCTCAAATGGAAATCTAGACAACGCTATGAACTTGCTATAATACTCAGAGATAGTCATACTTCTCATCCTAAGGTTTGTAAACTTCTGGGCTTTTAGTTTCCTCATAAAAGCAGGGTAAAACTTTTCTCTTAAAGCAGCAATAAAGGATTCCCAAATAAACTCTTTCATAATCCGAGTCTAGTCTCATTCTCTTTCTACTATAAGTCAGTCTCATCTTTCAGATACAATATAACTTGACCTACTTTCACACTCTCAGGACAGTTCACAGCCCCAAAAATCTCTTCGAACGCCCTAATCCGACTCTCTAAGAGGATAGGACAGCTTACCCCTTAAGGTAGGCGGTTTAATCTTAGCTAGTCTCTCAAACATGTCCCAGCAGAATCGGGACTCTCAGGTCTCTTTTGAGTCACTTTCTTTGCCAATAGGCGAATAGCAGAAGCTAAGGCATCATTATTGTTTGACGCTCTACTTCGCGACTGAAATCTAACGTAACTCTACTTTGGGTTCCAGCATAACTTACATGTCCATCTAATAAGGCAATATTTGATTTGATCATTAAAGATCGCATCAACATACAATTCCACTAAGTTTCAACAAGTGTTCTCTAATAATCACATAATCATCCATGTAAAATATATTCACATCAACATGAAGTAGAAACAAGCAAGCAAGAATATAATCACATGATGAAAAGAATAATAAAAAAAGTATTCCCAACACGTGCCCAGAATAAATTCTTACTCACTCATATAAATAATAGATTTCATTCCTCAATCGATAATAAGAATATTCTCCCAATCCAAAATAACCAACTTATTCCTCAACAATATAAGAATGCTAAATAAGGAAATTTAACCCATTGTAGCTTGACTACTTTCCAACAACTAATCTTAAAGCATAAATACATACTCTATGGGATTACACTATCATTCTCATCCTTATTTCCTTTATACGGAGTAAACATTTCATCTCCAATGTCTTCACTATAATAATATTAATAACAATAATAATAATAGTAACAATAATAACTCGAATTCCTAGATCTAGTATATCTTCAAATCCTTTTGGGATGATGTCCATTTTCATCCATCTCTAAAACATTCGCGTCGCTCAAATAAGGTCTCCAAATAATATTATAGATGTCCTTTCAGGTTTGCACTCTAGTATGATCATACTCTTGAATTACTTCATATATCGCTAACAGGATGCCTACTTTTAACCCATAATGCATAATGATTTCCAGGCTAATGTAACTATAACTTCCAAGCTCATAACATCGAACATTCTCATCATCACTCAATATAGTTGGGTTATAATAGCTTCCTACTCTATTAACTTGCCTGACAATTCTATTAACTTGTCTGGCAGGCATGGTTAGGGATCTACAACAAATAAACCATAAGGGTTTAGCACTCTTCCTGACGTGTTCCCACCAATAATCAAAGGGTAAACAAAAACAAAGGCATGTAAAATATAACACCTTAGCAGGCAAGAAAATATAAACAGTTAGCAGAGAAGAAAAACACTCATGCATCGTTAGCAGGGAAGAAAATAATAATGCACTTATTTGCAGGGAAGAAAATAATGATGATGCTGAACTAATTTTTTCAATGCAGACATATAATGTTTCTATCTTATATGCCCTTCTTATACTACCCATTCTCACAATGCAATACTATACCTTAAAGACATGAAAACTAATGCAGACACTTTTTTATAAATAACATCACTTTTGTGCCTAAAATAAATTTTCTAAGGAAACAAATTTTGAACTCCAAGGTTACTCGAAAAAAAATTTTCACTCAAAAATTTTTTTTTTCCCGTTCGTCTCACTTTTCGAAATGAAACGTAGGAGCATACTAAGGTTTCCTTCAAATAACCCATAAGCTAGGTAACTTAAAACTAAAGTCACTTAATAAGCTAGTTGGTTAGGCGCTATAAGTCTTAAACTAACCTAAAGCTCTGATACCACTTTGTAACACCCCGATAATTCTCTCTTTCTAGAAAATACCTTTATAACAAATAGAGAATTACCGGCATTATCTCCGTGTGATAACGTTTCGGCTTACTCAGAATTTTGCAGCGGAAAACAATTTACTAAAATAAAATCAACTTTATTAAACTTATGAAATAAATGACAATTGTTTGGAAACTAAAGCACACCAACTGAACCTCAAACTTAAGTAAAGATGTCCCTACGAAAACAACTTAAACTATACTAAGTATAAGCCTCTCCATTCCAGGTTCCCAATGTGATGCATCTGCAAACCTGTAATGTCAATGCTTTCTTGACTCTGCTCCCCCGAAGGATCACCACAGGATCAATAGGCAAAGCCATGATCACAAACACAGACAAGCACGTAATCAGCAAAGCTGAGTACTACATATCAGACAAAAATAATCCTAAACATGATACTACAACACAACTTGTAGAATAAAATAATAATAATAACAACTGCAGATGACTCTTACTGAACTAGACTCTAACTTTTATTTCTTCTTTAAATGGAATAGTTATGGGACGAGTTGTCTATACTGAAATAGGAAATACGGTCATGACTCCGTAAACCAAATTGACCTGCGATATCGAGGAACCTTTGAGCTAAAGAGGAAAGGTGATCAATCCAATCCCAGGAAAGCCATGGGCTACCACCATGTACTCCAACCCTTAGTGTCCAACTCTAGACGTGCACCAGTCTAAAGTCTATAACCTATTCTCGTTTCACTTTACGTTGCATTCATTTTATACTTGTGTTAACACCAACCAAGCACACAATACTCACAACTAATAATCACATAACATCACAAAACTCCTTTTTAATCTTAGAATCAATAAGTGTTCACAACTTAGCATCCAAGACTCTTTTAACTTCTTTTATTCTTTACTAACTTGCCTGTTGAACCTAGCCAACAGTAAACTGTACCTTTATATAGGTATAACTCAAAATTACCAAATAAGATCCACGATTCTTATAAGATAAATAAATAATCTCCAAGAATCTATGTAACACATGATTCCAACTTACTTAAATTAATCCACTTACGAATTAATACCAAACTGAACTTATTGCTTGCATCAAACTTCCATACAAACAAGTCATACTCATACATATTCTCAATTTACATGTAGCACGCAGGCAAATAACATGTAAAGTAATTATAGTAAATCATATACATGACAACAAGGTCCTATACATGATACTACAAAATAAAAACATCCCTAAAGCATGTTTCTAACCACATAGCACGTAGACTATGTACGTACCTTGTATAAACGCAACGGTAGGCCACTTTTAAGCTCTAAAAGTCCCCTACAATGAAATCTCCGCCTAGAACAATAAATAATCAAGTAAATACTTGAACTAAAAAAATACAGCAACTTTAAAACGTCCCAAACCCTTTTAAACTTCTTTAAAAATCGCTTTTATAATTTAAACTCTCATTATTTTTAATCCCTAGTATAGATCAACTATTCTAGTGATTAAAAACCTTAAAATATTAACTTTCTGAATTTCCAGCATCTATAAAATTTTCTAAACTTTCTGAAAATATTTTAAATGCATATAAAAATCGTATTCCAATCAAAATTCATATCCATACTTTAAATATACGATTTCTAGTGATTTAAAACCCTAAAAATCACATCTTTCATGATTAAAACTAAAAATAATAAATCTGAAATTTTTTCTTTTATACATATGATCCGAAAATATATTCTTCATAATAAAAATAATAACTCAAATCGTAATCATGCAAATAATAATAAAATAACAATAAAAATTAGAACTTTAATGGAATCTTAAAGGAGAAGTAAAGAAAAACAACCAAAATAAGAGGAGGAAGAGCAGCGCCGCGGCTGTGACAGCAGCAAGGGGGTGGCGGCAGCAGGTTTTGGCTTCAAGAAATTATTCGTGACGTTTCTTGTTCAACAAGAAACGTTACTTAGCGAAGAAGAAACGATTTTTGAGAGAAAAATGAAACTCACGCTCAAGAGGAAGAGGAGAGAGAAAATGTCGAGTGAGAGAGAGGAATTTCAGAAATCACGTGCAAGGGAGGAGAGAGAAAATAAAGTGTAGGGCAAAATATTTGGGTTTTTAGGATATTTAAATAGGCTAATCCTATTGGGCTTAGGAAAAGGAATTTCAATAATTAAAACTTTGATGACTAACAAGATGGGCTTATTAGGACTTTAGTCATCAAATTATCCTTTCCCTTTTTATTACTTTTGGGCTTTCGATTCCATTAAGTTTTCTTTTCAAATATGCTTTTAATAATTAAACTCTTATTTAAAACACGCTTAATTAAAATATTACAAATTTTATTAAGCTAAGAAAAATATTTTTAGTTGACTTTTAAAAATAGTCAACCCTTTTTAAAAGTCAAATCATTTTCCAAACTCATTTGGATTTAAATATAGCTACATAAATACCTTAATATATTTATGAAAATCCTTTAAAATTGTGGGGGATTACAGTTAGATTTAGTTAGGTTAATTAGGGCTAATCAGGTTTAAGACTAATGGTGATTAACATCGTTAATCATTAAGGATATCTGAGTGCATTAATTTGTAACTTAGGGCTACCCTATATATTTTGAAAATTTGGGGGTATCAAGTGAGTTTTTTTTTAAAATTCGGGGGTATTTGGTGAAAAAACCGTAAATATTATATTGAAAAATGTACTAAATATAAGAATGTAAAAATGGAGGAAATAAACGGAATTTCAAAATTTGAACTAATATTATAAGTTAAAGATAAGGATATACTTATTAGATTAAAACAGGACGTATATCAAAGTGTGGATAATGCACTAGGGTGCACAATGCTCATTGTGCACTCAAAAAGAACATACCATTTATATAAAAGAACACGTACTTTTTTCAACAAGTTTTCTACATTAAAAAATAGCATACGACTTAAAATCAAAGAACATGCAAATCTATTTTTATAAAAGAATATAGGTTATAATGAAATGAACCTATCGTAAATGAACGGTAAAAGAACATATACCTTTTAAATTTAAATTTGAAAAAGGAATTTTTAGTTACAAAATTTAAGGAAATAAATAACAATAATTTTTTAAAATTATAAATTCTAAAAATGATAAAACAATGTACTTTAATGAAAGGGTACACTATGTTCTACATGCACTTGTACTTATATGCGCGGCCAAACATTTATTTAAACGAGTTGAAAGTCTTGATCCAAAATCTAATTTCACAATGGATAAAAAAAATATATCTAATTTCACATTACGTTCAGATCGAATTGTCGGGTCTTATAAATCTATACAAATATATAAAAAGGCGTGCGAAAACAAGAAACTGTGCCATGTGGCGCTCTTCCTAAAGAGTTTCGGTTCATGTAATCCATGTACAATAAATAAATTAAGAAATTGCATAGTATAGGGTTTGATCCCGAGACCTCAAATATTATATTATTGTTTTATACTCCCTCCGTTTCATATTAATCTACACACTTTGACATTTTACACTATTCACAAATTATACTTTGACTCTCATTTGTGATTTATACGTGAATAAAAACATAATCATGTGGGATCTTGTTAGATTGGTCTTAGTATGTATTTTATTAATATGTACTTTTTATAATTTTTACAAATACAAAACTAAAAATATATGTCTTCAAAGTTTTACATTGGCATGCGTGAAAAGTGTAAGTGTGTAGATTAAAATGAAACGGAGGGAGTAGTATTATATAGATAGATGAAATTGTATTTAGTGTTATTATCATAATGTATTATATTAATAAACTAGTTTTGGGACCCGTGCAAAAATGCACGGGAAGTGATTTGCTTAATAAAACAGAATTCTCAATGAAACCAATAGCAGACAACAAATACTGTAATGAAAGAATAAGTAAAAGTTATATTAACAAACATTACAAAAATGTGTATGAAGTTATACATTTTGGAACACTTCCTTGTAAACAACATTTGTAGTTGTTTTGCACACATTATTCTCTTTATACACAATAGAATTTTAAGTCCTTTTTTGCTCGTGACTCGGGAAATAGCGACATATAGCTGACCATGGCTGAAAACAGGCCTCGGTAAATACAAACCGACGTGCGACAATGATTGTCCTTGACTTTTATTTATTGTCATGGCAAAACACACAGTCAAAGGAAATTGTCGTCTTTGAAATCTGATAGGAAATTTTGTTGAGTCAGACGGTGTTAGTGTCATTCGTGGGATGAATACCTTTCACCAACATTGCTCCCTGAAATGACAGTAGCTTCAATCACTCGATTGCCTAAATGCTTGACTACCAGCCTCGTGCCATTACACAATCCAGATGTCTGATCAATATTACGAAGCAACATGATAGGAGCACCAACTTTTAACTTAATACTATGATTTGGCAGGCCTGAGCACTTTATTGTGTTTAAGAATTCAGTAGAATATATATCATGAGCCCCTAAGTTCCCTTCATCTTTACTAATTGCATCACAACTCAAGTAAATTTTCTCATCACCTGGAATTGTGGACAACACATGATCATTAACCTTCTCAACTATTTCATTAGTTGGAGCTAAATTGCTCTTTCTTGGAAGTATTTGGCTTCCCAAAGGTGATCAGTGAGTGAAGGGTATGTGCTGTCGACAATCGTGATATGGGGTCATCTCCACCGTCTATAAGAATATCTCAGTGATTTCAATATCGACTTCTCCATCATTGGGCCCTCCAGCTCTGCCATCGCCAACGCTTAGTATCCATTCTGAGAAGTCCCTTATTTCATTAGCGGTAGACGAAGAAGAACATGATTGAAGTCTCATATTGCGTGTCAGCTTCAAAACCTTACATGAATCCCATAGAAACGAAGAGTTCAAGGTCGCAAATACTATATCTTGCCTGGTACCCTTGGGTATAACAGGCAGAATCTGTCTTAAATCACCACCAAAGACAACAACTTTACCTCCAAATGGTCGATGCAAATTATCTCGATCAACAGCTTGCATAATGTCTTTAAACTCCTATCAAGTGCTTCAAAGCAATATTTGTGCATCATTGGTGCTTCATCCCAGATAATTAGCTTTGTTCTCATGAGCAATGCAGCTAAGTCAGAACCAGGCCTAATAGCTACACACGTAGAGTTTTCACAAACATTGAGTGGAAGCCGAACCTTGAATGGGCGGTTCGACCTTTTGGAAGAAGTAGGGACGCAATTCCACTTGATGCTACTGGCAAAACAATTTCACCCATCTTCCTAATTGCAGCACACAATGTCCTCCAAATGTATGTCTTACCCGTCCTCCATATCCGTATACAAAAAACACTCCTGATTGGCCATTAACAGAGTGCATTATTTCGTTGAAAACCATTAGTTGTTCTTCGGTTAGACAGGAAATAGTTTGTCATATTCTTGAATTAAGGAGGGTATGTCATATGAAAGCTCATCCGCTATTAGCTTATTTTGACCTTCAAACACGACTAATTCATCTGGAAATGGCATCTCACTGAATTTTCGAAGACTACTACCATTACTTTGAAGTTTAGCTTCAATATCTGCCAGTGCAAACGCTTGAATTTGTTCATCAGTTAGAGTTAAATCTGCAACGCGATAGAGAAGATTTAATATTAGATGCCTTCATATATGTCATCGTGATCTTTTTTTCGTTGCAAACTTATAAACATGCAAGAAGCGATAAAAAAAGTAAGTATGCATAGTACTGTAGCATGTACCTTTGTTTTTATGAATACGACGTTGTTTATATAGAATGTCATCAGATAGTAGGTGCCATGTTTTTTCCCATATGTCTTCTGGTTTAGATAAGCTACCAGACATAAGTAACATGCAAAACAGATTCCTTAGATAATGCCCCGTTTCTCTAAAGCTTGCCTCTGTTATGGCGTCTATGTATTCCTTGTCGTCATCAAGCAGCCCCCTTGCATAGCAAGCTTCTTTGAAGGTTGGATACACTGAACCATCAACAGTTCTTATATCCTCGTAGCACGTCGGACCTTTACAAAATTAAGGAGCGTTCTTAGATAGTATTTCTCACCAGAACCTGGAGTGACATGGTATACCCTGCCAAGTGAGAAACCTTTCGACCTAGGTGCCCATTCTCGCGTAGGTTGTTTCCAAACAAATTTGTGGGGAATCTACATACGTCAACTGTCTTGCTTCTTCATACTTTTGGTTGCATTCCATCCACGATAAAAACTTTGTCTTATTAACATTAGGTCTATCAAGTACATCTTCCACGTCCATATGGTCAGTGTAGACAACCATTTGCTCCCCAGGTAGATGGAAACTCAATCTCTCAACAGCAGGGGTTCGATGGTGAATAGGAAATCCATATATCCTCCACACTGCCTCACAAGCAGATATGTAACGAGTCGTAATACATTTTAATCTCATCAATCTTTTGTGGATCATCGCTGCTATTTCTGTTTTGATAAGCAGCAGCGTCACTCTATCGTAACCCTTATTTATGTACTTGAACAAATACTTTATCGATCTGGATTGATTGCACCATTCAACGTTTATATGGGCACGATACTTACGAAGCAGTTGTGGATTATAAGGAACAACAAACCTATTATCAAGATGCACTCCGTTTTTCTCAACCGAGATTCCGTTATCTCTTCTTCTATAAACTGGATATCCTTCCTCATCAACCTTTGTTTCGTCAATAATCTTTTAGGAAAATGCTTTGTGCACTTTTTTTGATCCATGCAAGGTGCATTAGTGTTGGAGGGACCACATGGACCATGAACATCATTTCCGTAACAGTCTCATATAAATCCGGATCCTCAATTGGATCTGGTAACTCAGCGCATATAATCTTGTCAATATCGCTTGCCTGTGGATATTTGTCAGCGGGGTGCAGGAAAAGAAGTATATGAGCATGCGGAAGGCCACGCTTTTGAAACTCAACTGTATAAACAACTGGAGAAAAGAAGAAAATATGTATGTATCATTATTTGAACAACCTTATAAGTAGACCAACTAATCTTGAATGTAGTCAATGTTTTGTAAAGTAGTATGAAATTCAATTAATTCAATAAGAATATATATTAAAATGAGAAAAAGATGTAGAAATCAGCATCATTATAAGCATTTGATTTATACGTACCAGCTTTAACTCGGCCAAATATCTCATTCTCCTTTAAGTCTTTAACCAATTGGTCGAGCTTCATTTTAAAGACTCGACAGATGATATCCGGTCTGTCCTCGGGTCTAAGTCCCCTTTTTTGAACGAATCTGCTTATTTCTGGCCATTTAGCATTACACGTAAAGGTTATAAACAGATCTGGATAACCATACCATCTACAAATTGCCATTGCATCCTGATAGTTCTCTCTCATGTAGCTATGTCCACCTGTGAATGACGCTGGTATAACAATCGATTGCCATTGGAAGATCCCTCTGTATCACCTCTTTCCACAGCCCCTCTTAAATTCTTCTTACTGATCTTAAACTTTGTTGGTTATTCTTTAGAAAGGAGAGCCTCTCTGCCTCAATCATAGTGTAGCCGTCAACCAAAAATTGTTGATACAACCGACGACATAATAACAAAGTATCAGCTTCATGTTCACGATCTTGCATCTGTATGCAAACCACTCACGCATAGTAAGTCGTTCTCTTTTATTCGTAGAACTACTTGATGCGGTCTTGTCCTATGCATAACATCTACTCGATATCCATCTTCCCCATATGGGAAAATCAGTGGATATTGTAACGGTAAATACGATGGGTGAAGCTCAGATATCTGCCTTAATCTTCCATTTTTCCTTTGGACTACTACATCCCTCTTATCTGCTGTATCAATGTCTCCAACTATAAGCGCGGCCACTTCGGATGTTGTTGGAAGGTTATAAGTCCTTCCATCAGAATCCCTTCTTCCAATTAGCCTAAGTTTTAAGTCTTCGCCGTTGTTTGATTCGAAACGATCTCTAGCCATTCTAAAACTCTTGGCCAATGGGTTATGCTGATCAATCATATCCTTCAATTGTGCAACGACACGATCTTCAAATTTATTTGGGTCTTTAGAACTGAAGCAATATAGTACGTTCAACGTTAGCATTCTTTATTATGAATGAGGATGTATATATTACATTTAAAACAAATAACATGTTCAAATATTTGCAGTAAAATAGCACGATACCTTGCCGCACTCATCCTATTCTGAACCTCTTCTTCAGTATCATATATGTATAGTTGAGAGAATTTAGGACGTGCTCCATCGTTCGGCAACAAACTGCCTATCAGGTGATGATTTTGACCTCCAATCTTGTATGTATATGGACCACGCCATGAGTAGTTGGTGCAATTATTCTACCTCCCATAGAAGTGAAAGAATACATCATGTTATACCCCTAATATTATCAAGGAAGTGCGCACTTCTACTATGTCTCTTCTTCAATAGATCTTCCAAAAGTTGGGGTGGACGCTTAAGTAAAGGTAATTGCACTTTTCCTTGCATGCAACACATCCCAAACTTTGGTCTTCCACTCTTATTTCGCTTGTTTACTCGTTCACCAAACCACATTTGTGCTCCACAGAACTCGCAAACACAGGTGGGATCTCCCAAATCTGAATAACCTTCTACAGTAAAGAAACAATTAAACTTTAAATAGTGTTTTATATGAACTTCTTAACATGATAGTACAATATGTAAGTCTAATAACGCACCATTGACTACAATGTCACCATCATTAGATGCCTCTTCAAAAAGCATATATGATACGTATGCGTTATAGGATTTACATGTGTTCTTATTTAAAAATTGAGTTTAAAAAAAGCACGATATAACAAAAATATACCAAAATAATATATGCTTTACTGCATTACTTATACCTGGACCAATTGTTTCTGCTCGCGCATTGGAATTTAAATTGCTGTCGACGTGCATATCATTTCCTTCAACATCATTGTCATCTGTATACAAACTATTTGTTTTTAATGCATAAACAAAGAAGTTTAATAACTGTATAAGTTATCTGCCTACTATTTATGGTGCTGTATTAGTTAATTAATATTTACTATAACATACCTGGAATTATTCTCTTTGAAACCGATTGAAGGACTTGCTTACTTCGGATAACACGTGTCTTTGATGTAAATGAACTACATAATCTCATAGGTTGTATAACTTCTGTTGACAGAGGACATGGCGTAGACGCTATTTCATGCGACAATAGGTGATGTTAGTTGGTCACAACGTATTATGTATTTATGATCATACTATGCCAAAACTGAAATAGTATAAACATGTAATATTTCTAATAGATTAATTTATTACCAGAACTTCGTTTCTCTTCAATTATAAGTTTTCGTTGATGCCTTGCTATCTTTGATGCATGTTCTTTATCTGAAGCACATAATTTTTCAAATATATATAGATTGTTTATAGGTAACGTTATTAGACAAATTAACAATCAATAAGGGAATAATTTTTATAAACTAACCGAAACTAATATCTGTTATAGCACTTAATGGCGATTGAGTTGTGATGTCCACATGACAATTAAAATCTTGTGAATTGAAGATGGTGCACTTGTTAAAACACTGCATTAAGAGTAATTTTACATTACTATCTTGCAAGTAATACGTTTTCAAAGTTAAATACACTATATACACTCACCATTAGGAATCGGAGTTACATAAGAATTAGTAGAGAAGTTTATAATTGTCGACGATGAAGGAGATAATCCATTACTTGAAGAAACCGCTTATAATTGCAAGACAACGAAAATGTTAGTTGCATATATAAAAACAAAAGGATAACTAATTATTGTCGAAAATCATTGGATGATATGTGTTAATTACTTAATACAATTGCGATTTATACCTGATGAAGATCCATTAAGAGGTAAGTTGATTGGCATGGTGATATTATTTGTGGTCGTATAGGAGTCGAGGAACGCGTAAATCTTGCACGCTTTTCTAACATAATGAACTTCCTCTTTTGTCTTGCATATTTTTGTTGAGCTTCTTTTGATAACAATTGATTGAGTGAAGGAGTGGTAACTAAAATAAGAAATGTTTTCCATGTTAATAGCATGAATTGGTGGATATAAAAGATATCATTTTGAATTCATATTTACATTCAATGAAATTAATCTTTTAATTCTACTTATGTTATAGTAAGTTATTCTTGTCAAAGCATAGAAGTAAGCAAATTAAAATAGTTATGTGGTTCATCTAAGAATTACAATGTAGTATACTAAAAGCGAAATTTGGACTGCCACGTTTGCCCAGTGAATAAACATTAAATCATTTATTGTAACGCCCCGACCTCTAATAATCATCATTATTAAGTTAATTAGAGTGTTATTAGCAGCGGAACCTAGAGGGTCGGTGCGTTACCGCCGTACCTCCCGAGTGGAAAGCACAAGGCTAACATAAAATCATAACTTCAACATATTATAACTTAAAGCATCATAATTATCCATTTAACAAACTAAAGTTGAAACTTAGCAACTAACATAGTTTGACACAGACTAAACCACAAGTACTATAAGAAAGCTTAAAAGTAAACAACTCCTCACAGCTACGCCATCCCGTTATCATCATCAGTACCTAAAACAGAAAACAAAACGTCATGAGCCGAAGCTCAGTAACATACTACTCTAACATCGTAAATTCATTTCACATCATTTTAGTTAAAAACAGGGAGGAGAGAATAAGTAAAACCATTTCACAAACATATCAGGTTACATTATCTTCTTTATCATGTTCATCATCATATATCTTTTACTTTGGTAACTTGGCAAGTACATCATAACATAAGGGACGTCTCCCATTACATAACAGTCAGGCGGTCACATCATAGGTGACACTTGCGGTGCCCGTATCATTTAAACAGTCAGGCGGTCACAACATAGGTGACACTTGCGGTGCCCGTATCATAAACAGTCAGGCGGTCACAACATAGGTGACACTTGCGGTGCCCGTATCATACTGCCAAGAACCATCTTTCACTGTACCTTATCATGTTTCGTCTCTTTTACATATCATAGTTACATTACATCATCGTAATCATAATCATAAAACATCATTTACATCATAGTGCATGTCATCATCCTCATATTTTTCATAAACTTCAAAACCATTTCATATCATCGAAAATCATCATATTCATAAAACATTTCATATCCACAATCCATACATCAACAACATCGTGCAAAATACCATAAAACTTCATTCGAAAGGAATTGTGGGTGTTAGCAGTAGACGTTACTGGTACCGTAGCTACGTTTTCTTGGGAGCCGGGGGAGGCTTGTAATGTTCCTTCTCTTAATCTAATAAATAATTGAATATAGAATTTATTACTATTTAATTAGACGTTTCGTTTTTCCTAAACAATCTTTCTTTAGGCGTGAGATTACCCGTGAAATATATTTAGACATTCGAGTTATACTTAAGCATAATTAAATTTAAGTTTACCTTATAGTTCATACCAATACTTTCACCATCTTTTAAATATACAAGTTATAAGGAGATGATTCTAATGGTAAATAATGTTGACATGTAATTCATGTTTTCATAAACTATAAGTACATTTTACTAAATAGATTTACTTTAACAACACTCATGATATAACATATTCCTACTTTCTACTATGTTTACAAACTAAGCCAATGAGTGCTATTTCATTTATTACTATCGAGTTACTAATTTATAAGCTTAGGTGGTTATCATTTAACTTGGATTATTAATATTAATAATGTAATGACCACTAATATAATATAATATAATTCGAACTCCTAATATGCTTTAGAAACTAAAATTAACTATATAAGCTCATCAAACTACTCGTCCAGAACAACCATAAGTTTTCGTATGATCACTAAACTAGGTTGGTTATTTACATTATTCTAGTTATTTAAAATATTAGCATTAGCCTCCTACGTTAGTAGTTAGTAAACTTATGAAGTTACTTATACAAGTTTAGTGTTCTTAATATTAACTTACAAAAATTCAGATTATAAGGACTAGTAATTAATTATTTTAACCTAACCTTTTTAATTAATTCTTAGTATAATTCAACCCAACTAGTCAAAGGTTTAAGCTAAACTAAGTGTTTTAATTAAAACAATAAAACAGTCCACTTAAGCCCAATATATCAAAACAACAAAATTAACTTAAGTGACTTAACTAATTAAATCAGATTATAAGCCCAACCTCATGTTTAGCTAATAAATTAAACTAACATGGCCTAATAAAACACTAAATCAGTTTCAACTTAACTCCATTAGCCCAATAATTAAAAGTAGCTTCACTAACATTATAAGAAAAATCAGATTTGAGCCCAACTAATACACATGCAACAACTTAATTGAGTTGGTTGAATTAATATAAATCAGATTTTTGAGGCCAAACAAATCCATGCAACAATCAAACTAAATTGGTTTAACTAAACTGATTTGGGCCCAATCTAAACTAACTTAGCAATTTAACTACATCTTTCAACTTAAGAATCAGAAATTTGGGGGAAAACTAATTATAAGAGGTATATTTCCTTACCTCTGCTTCTTAGAGCAGGGGAGAACGAAGCAGACAACGAGCTCCGGCGAGCTCCGGCTGAGGCGGCGGCAGCGGGCGTCGACACGGAAGATCGTCGGCGGTCCTCGAAGTTCCGGCGGCGGCAGAAAACGCGAGCAGCAGTAGCGCGCGAGACCAAGGGGTGTGCGAACGAGAGAGAGAGAAGAGAGAGAGAGAGAGCACGCGGGCTGCGGCGTGGGTCGCCGGCGAGGGAAAATGTTCGTCGGCCAGGGGGGGTGGCGCGTAATAGGTGGTGCACACCGTGGTGGTGGCTTGGTGGTGCCGAGAAGAAAGAGTGAGAGTTGAAGAAATTTCTTGTGATTTCTTGTTGTTTTGAGTTTGTGATTTAAGCTCAATTCTTCTGTGCATTTATAGACTGATATTTGGAGACAAGAATTGAAGGTGGAAGATGATTAATGGTGGTTCAAATGGGGGAGATTAGAAAGGGAACAAAGGGGGAGTAGGGGTGGGGGGTGTTGCCGTGGGTTCACCTAGGGGAGGGTTTCCTCCTCTCTCTTTTTTTTTTTTTTTTTTTTATTTTTATTTTGTTGATTTCCCTTTTTTTTTTTTTTTGTAGTAAAAGTGTATAAGTTACTTGGGTGTTATTACTCATCTTACTCTTCAATTACAATGTTTCATAAATAAATTAGTTAGTTTATTTAAAAGCTTGAAAATAAATAAAACGTAGTTAGATTTACTTAATTAAAATAATTATTAGGTGAACGATTTCACCTTTTTAATTACTTTAATAAACATGTTTAAAAATTTGGGATATTACATCCTCACCCCTTAGAAAAAGTTTCGTCCTCGAAACTTCATAAACGTAATTAGGTACCGAACATCATACATTTCATTTATAATGTTATTTCAAAATCATATATTCACATATTCGTATCATTACATAAGCAAATAATAACGTTGCAAAACTGCAACAAGATCATTCAAGCAAATAGGTGAGGGTATTTGGATTTCATTTGATCCTCAACTTCCCATGTTGCTTCAGAAGACGAATGGTTAGCCCATAAAATCTTAACCATAGGGATCACTTTGTTCCTAAGTTGTTTTTCCCTACGATCTAGAATCTCAATTGGTTTTTCTTCATATGTCAAATCATTTCTTAATTGTAAGGGCTCGTGTCTGATAACATGGCTAGGATCAGGCATATACTTCCTTAACATCGACACGTGAAAAACATTGTGCACTTTATCCAAGTCTGTTGGTAGTGCTAATCGATAAGCAACTTCATTAACTTGTTCAAGGATCTCATATGGACCAATATACCTCGGACTTAGCTTTCCTGTCTGACCAAATCTCATAACACCTTTAGTAGGGGATACTTTCAAGAAGACATGATCTCCTACCATGAATTCTAGTGGTCTTCTTCTACGATCAGCATAATTCTTTTGTCTATCTTGTGCAGCTTTGATTCTAGCTTGAATCAAGCGTACTTTATCTGTTGTCTCTTGTATCAATTCAGGTCCAATCATTCGAGCTTCATCAATATCGCTCCAACAAAGAGGCGTTCTACACCTTCTACCATAGAGTGCTTCATATGGTGCCATTTTAATACTAGCCTGATAACTGTTGTTGTATGAAAACTCAACCAATGGTAGGTATTTTTCCCAACTTCCTTGAAATCTAATATACATGCTCTTAACATATCTTCAAGGGTTTGAATTGTGCGTTCTGTTTGGCCATCACTTGCTGGATGAAAAGCAGTGCTAAAATCCAGTCTTGTGCCAAGAGCCTTTTGCAACTCTTTCCAAAACTTTGCTTGGAATCTTGAGTCACGATCTGATACTATAGAACTTGGCACCCCATGTAATCTGACAATTGTACTTACATACAAATCTGCTAGTTTGTCCAGACTCCAATTGTTTCTGATGGCTAAGAAATGTGCAGACTTAGTCAATCTATCAACAATAACCCAAATCGAGTTCATGCCTCGAGATGATGGTGGTAATCCCATAATAAAATCCATCGAAATCGAGTCCCATTTCCATGTTGGCACATCTAATGGTTTTAGTAATCCAGCAGGTCTTTGATGTTCAATCTTTATCCTTTGACAAGTCAAACATCTTGCCACAAATTCCGCAACCTCTTGCTTCATATTACTCCACCAAAATGTTTGTTTCAAATCCTTGTATAACTTATTTCCACCAGGGTGAACAGAGAAAGGACTGTTGTGAGCTTCTTCTAGAATTCTCTTCTTCAATGATTCATCATTAGGGACACAAATTCTTCCTTGAAATTTAATGTGCCATCATCCTGAATTACAAATCCTGGTGATTTTCCCTTTTTACATCCTCTTTTATCTTTTCCAACTCTAAGTCTCCAGTTTGTGCATCTTTTACTTCTTCTAACCATGTCGGCCTCAACTCATTACATTCAAACATGCATTTCCTGCACGTTGAATGATTTCCACTTCCATCTTTTTCAGATCATCACTGATTGTCTTGGGTAGAGTTAAGGTTGTATTCAAGTAGGATTTCCGGCTTAAGGCATCAGCAACGACATTGGCTTTACCAGGATGGTACTGGATATCAAGATCATAATCTTTCAAGAGTTCCAGCCACCTATGTTGTCTCAAGTTCAACTCCTTTTGTGAATATGTATTTAAGACTTTTGTGATCAGTAAAGATCTTGCACGGCACACCATAAAGGTAGTGTCTCCATATCTTGAGAGCAAATACGACTGCGGCTAGTTCAAGATCATGAGTTGGGTAATTATGCTCATGCGGTTTGAGTTGTCGGGAAGCATAAGCTACAACTTTTTCATTTTGCATCAAGACACATCCTAATCCATGTTTAGATGCATCACTATACACAACAAATTCATCTTTATCAGTAGGGAGTGTAAGAACAGGGGCAGAAGTAAGACGTTTCTTCAACTCCTTAAAAGCTGATTCACATTCATCATTCCATTCAAACTTCACAGACTTCTTCACCAATCGAGTTATAGGTAGAGCTATCTTTGAGAAATCTTGAACAAATCTCCGATAGTAACCAGCTAAACCCATAAAACTCCGAACTTCTGTGACATTGGTTGGTCTGGGCCACTCCATTATAGCTTTTATCTTTTGTGGATCAACAGAGACTCCATTTTCAGAAATTATGTGCCCTAGGAAGGCAATTTCTTTTAACCAGAACTCACATTTCTTCAACTTGGCATATAGCTTCTTTTCTCTTAAGAGTTCTAGTACCATTCTCAAGTGTTCTTCATGTTCTCTTGAATTTCTTGAATATATCAGAATGTCATCAATAAACACAACTACAAACTTGTCAAGGTATGATTTGAAAACTCGGTTCATCAAATCCATGAAAACTGCAGGGGAATTAGTTAACCCAAATGGCATCACTGTAAATTCATAATGACCATATCGAGTCCTGAAAGCGGTCTTTGATATATCTTCAGGTTTAATGCGGAGTTGATGGTATCCAGATCTTAAATCAATTTTAGAGAAGATACTTGCACCTCTTAGTTGATCAAAAAGGTCATCGATGCGGGGCAACGGATATTTATTTTTGATGGTGATCTTGTTCAATTCCCGATAGTCAATACATAATCTCATACTTCCATCTTTCTTCTTCACAAATAACACTGGTGCACCCCACGGTGACACACTTGGTCGAATATATCCTTTCTCAAGTAATTCATCTAGTTGTGTCTTTAATTCTCGCAACTCAGCTGGTGCCATTCTGTATGGTGCTTTAGATATGGGAGCAGATCCTGGAATAAGTTCAATACTAAAGTCTATCTCCCTTTGTGGAGGCATGCCAGGTATTTCTTCTGGGAATATGTCGGAATATTCGCATACTATGGGAATGTCACTCAGAGAAGGTTCGGGTGTGCTTAGGTCTTGTATGTAACAAAGATATCCATGACAACCTTTTTCGAGTAGCTTGAAAGCTTTTGAGGTTGAGATTGTTTTTGGTGTACCCTTTCTTCCTGATAAGAAACTTTACACCCATCTGGTGTTCTAAGGGTTATCTCGTGTTCGAGGCAATTTATGTCAGCTTTATATTTGGATAACCAATCCATCCCCAAATTACATCAAAGTCAGTCAACTCAAACTGAACTAAGTTCACAAGAAATTCATAGGTTCCTATAAGGATAGAACAATTCCTATACAGGACATTGCATGACAGGGTTTGACCATTTGGCAAGGCAACATTCAAGTTAAGGAATTCAGGGCATGGTTCTACTTTTAGACTTTTAGCAAATGTGGTAGACACAAATGAATGAGAAGCTTCGGAATCGAAAAGAACATAAGCAGGCATTGAGTTGACAAGAAAAGTACCAGTAATAACGGTGTCATCAGCCTCAGCTTCTTCTTTCTGCATCATGAACACTCGTCCTGCTTGTGTAGGTCCACGTGGAGGGTTTCTGTTGGCATTATTACTTGCATTCTTATCATAACCATAGTTCTGAGTATTGTTCCTTTGCACTGGCCCACGGTTATTAGTGTTTTCGTTCCTCCTTTCAAAGTCGGGCAATTCTTAACTATATGGCCCGTCTTACCACACCGGTAGCACTGATCGTTCCTGTTCGACATTCCGGCTACATGGCCCAATTTGTAACATATATTGCAACGAGGATTTGCCTCTGACCATTGTTGTTTCCTGAGAATCCTGTGTTCTGCTTCTTGAAAACATTGTGTGATGAAACTTCTTGAGCTTTCCCTTTTCTTTTCCCACTCTCATAAACGTCCTTCCTTAGCTTCACCTTTCTTTCAACATTTATAGCCCGATCATATAATTCTTGGTAAGACTTGCTCATATGTGCAGCAAGCCTTTCCTGGAGATCTAAACTCAGACCCCCTTCAAAGCGGTTCATTCTTTGTCGATCTGTAGTCACAAGATCAGGAGCAAACCGAGCTAACTCATTGAATTTTACAGCATATTCCAGTACAGTCATATTCCTTTGCCTCAAATGAATGAATTCAGATTCCATCTGAACTGTAGTGATTGAGGGTAGAACTGATTCCTCATAGCCTCCTTCAGACCATCCCATCCAAACCCAGGTTGATTTTGCATTTCCTTGGCGGTCTTCCACCAAAGATCAGCTTGCCCTTTTAGGTAAAACACTGCAAAATTTACTTTCCACTTATCCGGGCATTGGGTGGCATCAAAGAGCTTTTCCATGCTGTTTATCCATTCTTCAAATTCAGTGGGATCCGGCTTTCCATCATAGCTTGGTGGCCTATGAGCAGAGAACCTTTTGAACATATTCGAGCACTCTTCTGGCTCTGTTTTGGCCCTTTGTCGGTTTCCTTGCATCAGTTCCATCATCATTCTCATAAAGTCCATTTGATTTCCGTTTCCATTTCCGTTACCATTATTTCCGTGTGCATTTCCAGATGTATCTCCAAAGACAGGATCACCTCTTAGAGCATCAATCCTTGCCCTCATTTCTGCTAGCGTAACATCCGACTCGTTGTTTCCATTCCCTCCATTTGTAGGTTCACTTTCAATCGTTGCCATTTTCTGGCATCATCAGACATCTCATGTTTCAAATGTCATATTCATCCATAACAGCATTATAAGAAATTGTCAAAACATTCCCTTCCCCGATCCTATCACTCAGACACTTTATATTTAAGAAACCTTAAAACTTATTTAATCATATTTTAATATAATCTTAAAAGTTAAGTTCTTAATTCATGACCATTTCTCTACTTAAACTATTAACTATACCTTTGATTCCTTTTCACAAATTACTTCATCTTATTAGCTAGTAATTTATGCAAAACCGTGAAGGTTAAGCTTAAGGTATCGATGTCTCGGCTCTGATACCAAGTCTGTAACGCCCCGACCTCTAATCATCATTATTAAGTTAATTAGAGTGTTATTAGCAGCGGAACCTAGAGGGTCGGTGCGTTACCGCCGTACCTCCCGAGTGGAAAGCACAAGGCTAACATAAAATCATAACTTCAACATATTATAACTTAAAGCATCATAATTATCCATTTAACAAACTAAAGTTGAAACTTAGCAACTAACATAGTTTGACACAGACTAAACCACAAGTACTATAAGAAAGCTTAAAAGTAAACATCCTCACAGCTACGCCATCCCGTTATCATCATCAGTACCTAAAACAGAAAACAAAACGTCATGAGCCGAAGCTCAGTAACATACTACTCTAACATCGTAAATTCATTTCACATCATTTTAGTTAAAAACAGGGAGGAGAGAATAAGTAAAACATTTCACAAACATATCATTACATTATCTTCTTTATCATGTTCATCATCATATATCTTTTACTTTGGTAACTTGGCAAGTACATCATAAATAAGGGACGTCTCCCATTACATAACAGTCAGGCGGTCACATCATAGGTGACACTTGCGGTGCCCGTATCATTTAAACAGTCAGGCGGTCACAACATAGGTGACACTTGCGGTGCCCGTAATCATAAAACAGTCAGGCGGTCACAACATAGGTGACACTTGCGGTGCCCGTATCATACTGCCAAGAACCATCTTTCACTGTACCTTATCATGTTTCGTCTCTTTTACATATCATAGTTACATTACATCATCGTAATCATAATCATAAAACATCATTTACATCATAGTGCATGTCATCATCCTCATATTTTTCATAAACTTCAAAACCATTTCATATCATCGAAAATCATCATATTCATAAAACATTTCATATCCCACAATCCATACATCAACAACATCGTGCAAAATACCATAAAACTTCATTCGAAAGGAATTGTGGGTGTTAGCAGTAGACGTTACCTGGTACCGTAGCTACGTTTTCTTGGAGCCGGGGGAGGCTTGTAATGTTCCTTCTCTTAATCTAATAAATAATTGATATAGAATTTATTACTATTTAATTAGACGTTTCGTTTTTCCTAAACAATCTTTCTTTAGGCGTGAGATTACCCGTGAAATATATTTAGACATTCGAGTTATACTTAAGCATAATTAAATTTAAGTTTACCTTATAGTTCATACCAATACTTTCACCATCTTTTAAATATACAAGTTATAAGGAGATGATTCTAATGGTAAATAATGTTGACATGTAATTCATGTTTTCATAAACTATAAGTACATTTTACTAAATAGATTTACTTTAACAACACTCATGATATAACAATATTCCTACTTTCTACTATGTTTACAAACTAAGCCAATGAGTGCTATTTCATTTATTACTATCGAGTTACTAATTTATAAGCTTAGGTGGTTATCATTTAACTTGGATTATTAATATTAATAATGTAATGACCACTAATATAATATAATATAATTCGAACTCCTAATATGCTTTAGAAACTAAAATTAACTATATAAGCTATCAAACTACTCGTCCAGAACAACCATAAGTTTTCGTATGATCATAAACTAGGTTGGTTATTTACATTATTCTAGTTATTTAAAATATTAGCATTAGCCTCCTACGTTAGTAGTTAGTAAACTTATGAAGTTACTTATACAAGTTTAGTGTTCTTAATATTAACTTACAAAAATTCAGATTATAAGGACTAGTAATTAATTATTTTAACCTAACCTTTTTAATTAATTCTTAGTATAATTACCAACCCAACTAGTCAAAGGTTTAAGCTAAACTAAGTGTTTAATTAAAACAATAAAACAGTCCACTTAAGCCCAATATATCAAAACAACAAAATTAACTTAAGTGACTTAACTAATTAAATCAGATTATAAGCCCAACCTCATGTTTAGCTAATAAATTAAACTAACATGGCCTAATAAAACACTAAATCATTTAACTTAACTCCATTAGCCCAATAATTAAAAGTAGCTTCACTAACATTATAAGAAAAATCAGATTTGAGCCCATATATGCAACAATTAATTGAGTTGGTTGAATTAATATAAATCAGATTTTTGAGGCCCAAACAAATCCATGCAACAATCAAACTAAATTGGTTTAACTAAACTGATTTGGGCCCAATCTAAACTAACTTAGCAATTTAACTACATCTTTCAATTAAGAATCAGAAATTTGGGGGAAAACTAATTATAAGAGGTATATTTCCTTACCTCTGCTTCTTAGAGCAGGGGAGAACGAAGCAGACAACGAGCTCCGGCGAGCTCCGGCTGAGGCGGCGGCAGCGGGCGTCGACACGGAAGATCGTCGGCGGTCCTCGAAGTTCCGGCGGCGGCAGAAAACGCGAGCAGCAGTAGCGCGCGAGACCAAGGGGTGTGCGAACGAGAGAGAGAGAGAGAGAGAGAGAGAGAGCAGCGCGGGCTGCGGCGTGGGTCGCCGGCGAGGGAAAATGTTCGTCGGCCAGGGGGGGTGGCGCGTAATAGGTGGTGCACACCGTGGTGGTGGCTTGGTGGTGCCGAGAAGAAAGAGTGAGAGTTGAAGAAATTTCTTGTGATTTCTTGTTGTTTTGAGTTTGTGATTTAAGCTCAATTCTTCTGTGCATTTATAGACTGATATTTGGAGACAAGAATTGAAGGTGGAAGATGATTAATGGTGGTTCAAATGGGGGAGATTAGAATAGGGAACAAAGAGGGGAGTAGGGGTGGGGGGGTTGCCGTGGGTTCACCTAGGGGAGGGTTTCCTCCTCTCTCTTTTTTTTTTTTTTTTTTTTTTATTTTATTTTGTTGATTTCCCTTTTTTTTTTTTTTTGTAGTAAAAGTGTATAAGTTACTTGGGTGTTATTACTCATCTTACTCTTCAATTACAATGTTTCATAAATAAATTAGTTAGTTTATTTAAAAGCTTGAAAATAAATAAAACGTAGTTAGATTTACTTAATTAAAATAATTATTAGGTGAACGATTTCACCTTTTTAATTACTTTAATAAACATGTTTAAAAATTTGGGATATTACATCCTCACCCCCTTAGAAAAAGTTTCGTCCTCGAAACTTCATAAACGTAATTAGGTACCGAACATCATACATTTCATTTATAATGTTATTTCAAAATCATATATTCACATATTCGTATCATTACATAAGCAAATAATAACGTTGCAAAACTGCAACAAGATCATTCAAGCAAATAGGTGAGGGTATTTGGATTTCATTTGATCCTCAACTTCCCATGTTGCTTCAGAAGACGAATGGTTAGCCCATAAAATCTTAACCATAGGGATCACTTTGTTCCTAAGTTGTTTTTCCCTACGATCTAGAATCTCAATTGGTTTTTCTTCATATGTCAAATCATTTCTTAATTGTAAGGGCTCGTGTCTGATAACATGGCTAGGATCAGGCATATACTTCCTTAACATCGACACGTGAAAAACATTGTGCACTTTATCCAAGTCTGTTGGTAGTGCTAATCGATAAGCAACTTCATTAACTTGTTCAAGGATCTCATATGGACCAATATACCTCGGACTTAGCTTTCCTGTCTGACCAAATCTCATAACACCTTTAGTAGGGGATACTTTCAAGAAAATGATCTCCTACCATGAATTCTAGTGGTCTTCTTCTACGATCAGCATAATTCTTTTGTCTATCTTGTGCAGCTTTGATTCTAGCTTGAATCAAGCGTACTTTATCTGTTGTCTCTTGTATCAATTCAGGTCCAATCATTCGAGCTTCATCAATATCGCTCCAACAAAGAGGCGTTCTACACCTTCTACCATAGAGTGCTTCATATGGTGCCATTTTAATACTAGCCTGATAACTGTTGTTGTATGAAAACTCAACCAATGGTAGGTATTTTTCCCAACTTCCTTGAAAATCTAATATACATGCTCTTAACATATCTTCAAGGGTTTGAATTGTGCGTTCTGTTTGGCCATCACTTGCTGGATGAAAAGCAGTGCTAAAATCCAGTCTTGTGCCAAGAGCCTTTTGCAACTCTTTCCAAAACTTTGCTTGGAATCTTGAGTCACGATCTGATACTATAGAACTTGGCACCCATGTAATCTGACAATTGTACTTACATACAAATCTGCTAGTTTGTCCAGACTCCAATTGTTTCTGATGGCTAAGAAATGTGCAGACTTAGTCAATCTATCAACAATAACCCAAATCGAGTTCATGCCTCGAGATGATGGTGGTAATCCCATAATAAAATCCATCGAAATCGAGTCCCATTTCCATGTTGGCACATCTAATGGTTTTAGTAATCCAGCAGGTCTTTGATGTTCAATCTTTATCCTTTGACAAGTCAAACATCTTGCCACAAATTCCGCAACCTCTTGCTTCATATTACTCCACCAAAATGTTTGTTTCAAATCCTTGTATAACTTATTTCCACCAGGGTGAACAGAGAAAGGACTGTTGTGAGCTTCTTCTAGAATTCTCTTCTTCAATGATTCATCATTAGGGACACAAATTCTTCCTTGAAATCTTAATGTGCCATCATCCTGAATTACAAATCCTGGTGATTTTCCCTTTTTCACATCCTCTTTTATCTTTTCCAACTCTAAGTCTCCAGTTTGTGCATCTTTTACTTCTTCTAACCATGTCGGCCTCAACTCCATTACATTCAAACATGCATTTCCTGCACGTTGAATGATTTCCACTTCCATCTTTTTCAGATCATCACTGATTGTCTTGGGTAGAGTTAAGGTTGTATTCAAGTAGGATTTCCGGCTTAAGGCATCAGCAACGACATTGGCTTTACCAGGATGGTACTGGATATCAAGATCATAATCTTTCAAGAGTTCCAGCCACCTATGTTGTCTCAAGTTCAACTCCTTTTGTGTGAATATGTATTTAAGACTTTTGTGATCAGTAAAGATCTTGCACGGCACACCATAAAGGTAGTGTCTCCATATCTTGAGAGCAAATACGACTGCGGCTAGTTCAAGATCATGAGTTGGGTAATTATGCTCATGTGGTTTGAGTTGTCGGGAAGCATAAGCTACAACTTTTTCATTTTGCATCAAGACACATCCTAATCCATGTTTAGATGCATCACTATACACAACAAATTCATCTTTATCAGTAGGGAGTGTAAGAACAGGGGCAGAAGTAAGACGTTTCTTCAACTCCTTAAAAGCTGATTCACATTCATCATTCCATTCAAACTTCACAGACTTCTTCACCAATCGAGTTATAGGTAGAGCTATCTTTGAGAAATCTTGAACAAATCTCCGATAGTAACCAGCTAAACCCATAAAACTCCGAACTTCTGTGACATTGGTTGGTCTAGGCCACTCCATTATAGCTTTTATCTTTTGTGGATCAACAGAGACTCCATTTTCAGAAATTATGTGCCCTAGGAAGGCAATTTCTTTTAACCAGAACTCACATTTCTTCAACTTGGCATATAGCTTCTTTTCTCTTAAGAGTTCTAGTACCATTCTCAAGTGTTCTTCATGTTCTCTTGAATTTCTTGAATATATCAGAATGTCATCAATAAACACAACTACAAACTTGTCAAGGTATGATTTGAAAACTCGGTTCATCAAATCCATGAAAACTGCAGGGGAAGTTAACCCAAATGGCATCACTGTAAATTCATAATGACCATATCGAGTCCTGAAAGCGGTCTTTGATATATCTTCAGGTTTAATGCGGAGTTGATGGTATCCAGATCTTAAATCAATTTTAGAGAAGATACTTGCACCTCTTAGTTGATCAAAAAGGTCATCGATGCGGGGCAACGGATATTTATTTTTGATGGTGATCTTGTTCAATTCCCGATAGTCAATACATAATCTCATACTTCCATCTTTCTTCTTCACAAATAACACTGGTGCACCCCAGGTGACACACTTGGTCGAATATATCCTTTCTCAAGTAATTCATCTAGTTGTGTCTTTAATTCTCGCAACTCAGCTGGTGCCATTCTGTATGGTGCTTTAGATATGGGAGCAGATCCTGGAATAAGTTCAATACTAAAGTCTATCTCCCTTTGTGGAGGCATGCCAGGTATTTCCTGGGAATAGTCGGAATATTCCATACTATGGGAATGTCACTCAGAGAAGGTTCAGGGTGTGCTTAGGTCTTGTATGTAACAAAGATATCCATGACAACCTTTTTCGAGTAGCTTGAAAGCTTTTGAGGTTGAGATTGTTTTTGGTGTACCCTTTCTTCCTTGATAAGAAACTTTAC